>NC_081373.1:3115126-3415126 GCF_030684315.1 Stegostoma tigrinum
ACAACCAACACTAAACCATGTTGGGGTTCCGAGTGTTCCAGACAAATTGTACTGATCTCAAGCAGTGTGCCGTTGGAAGGAGGGTCAGGAGCAGTTAACTTGGCTCTTGGATCTGCATTTCCCACAGCAAGAAACAACTGAATGGAGGCCAGTGAGCCAATAAGCCAAATCTGCAGTATTGGAGCTGAGAGCTTAAGTTACCCCAAGGGTAAAATTCAGTCTGTTTGGGTCTGAAGGGTCTAGACCGAAAAGTCAGCTTTTGTGCTCCTAAGATGCTGCTTGGCCTGCTGTGTTCATGCAGCCCCACACGGTGTTGTCTTGGATCTGAATTGTGTAAGGTTTGACAGAAAAGCGAGGTTCTGCCTGAGGTTTTTTTTAATAAAGGTTTTATCCTTTTAAATTGTAATGACTGTGTTTTGTTTGGGGGCAGAGATTAAATAGTGAAGGAATTTAAACTGAACAAATTGATCAAGGCATTGTGTCATCTAGGACTAGCTAAGAGGTTTCGCATCAGGCCATTAGAATATTTATTTTCATAAGCATGTTTATACTGATTCAAGCCCAATGTCTATACCTTTTATAAAAGGAACAATCACAATGTCTGAGAAAGGGAATGGGAAACATTTACACTCTTCACCCACACCTCTCTTCCCACACTATTTCATCCTATTGTCATGCTAGTAAAAGCTCTTTCTTAATTCACTTAAAAATATACCTCAGAAATACCTTCTGGCTGGCCTTTCACCTTGTGTTCACCGTGACATTTCGGTAGCAAGCAATCTGCTTAGCCACAGCCTCACCTGCATCTTCAATGCTATATTTTTCATTAAAATGAATGCGTCATTCTCACCGTGACCATTCCCCAGTAGACTCCATCTTTGCTCTTTTACATCTGAGGAATGCACATTTATCCAGATAGAGAGAACAACTACATAGCCATTTACCTCCAGATCTGTTTGGACCACAAAATTAGATTTTGCCCTCATTTGCCAAAATTGCTCACTATTCTATGATCATTTTGGTATTCAAAGAAAGCACCTGACTTCTGTTCTCTGTTGAAAATTATCGTGTTAAACTATTCTTCCTCACTTCCCACAGTGAGTATTAAGAACTGAACAAAATACCTGAAGAGCTGCAGATGCCGAAAATCAGAAACAATAATCAGAAAATCAGTAAAAACTCAGCAGGTCTGACAGTACCGGTTTTGGGTCCAGTGTTCCTTCTTTAAAGCTGAAGGTCTGACAATTCTGAAGAGGAGTCATCGTACTTGAAATGTTAACTCTGCTTTCTTTCCGCAGATGCTGCCAGACCCGCTGAACTCTTCCAGCAATTTCTATTTTTGGTTAAGTATTCAGAGTTCCTGGTCTTCTTAGTTACTTGGAGACCATCAAACACCGGCTCTACTACTTACTTTCAATCTCCTAGCTCATTAGGATAAACCTTCTCTAAAGTGACCTGAAGGTCTTGTACTAAACTCAATGTTTCTGCGTAGTTTGTGTGCCTGTCCTCATGTTCTCTGAGCTTAACCCTATTCCCATTAAACTGTTGACAACTCAACTTCTTCCTGGTTCCCAGATTAGCTAAGGAGTGTGAGCAGTTCTCTCTGCTCAGCAATGAGATCTCAGGCCTCTCCGCTTAAGAACTCCTGGACTTTCCATCTTTGCAAGGTATGGTTTAATCTCCAACTACCTTTTATTCCCAAATCCTCTGTTGTTGCCCTCGCAATTCTGTGTCACTTTTAGTAAATCACAAACAACATCCTTTGCAACCATGAAGATAAATTAAAGCTCAATGATTTCTTCTCCTGTCTGCAGCCTTTTACATAGTTGACCACACAATCCTTCCAACTGCTCTCTACTGTTGTTCAGCTGGGTAAGGCTGGCCTCATCTGTTTCTATTCTTAACTATTTAAATCAAAGCTGGATAAATCACATGAAATGATGTCTTGTGTTGCTGGATGAGCAAGAGGGGTAGTGTCCCCTCAATAATTTATGGTTAGACCCTAATTTCTCACTTGCATGCTGTAGTTTGGCAACATCATGTGAAAACACAGCATCAGACACAACTGTACTCTAACAAAAACCAGCTTCACCTCAACATTCCTTCTTTTGAGCCCTCTAATTTATCTAAACTGTTGAATCGCAGTACTGGATCAGAAGTTTCCAACTAAGTACTGGGGAGATTGAAGCCAGAGATTTTGGTCCTTACTAAAATCCCCGTTCCTTGGCAAATGACTCCATCCCTCTCCCAGGCAATTATAAGCTCATAGCAGACTGGTCGAGACCAAGGAGGGTGTAGGCCTGTAACATCAGCTTTCCTGCTCTTCTGATGCTGCTTTGCCTGCTGTGTTCGTCCAGCTGTACACTTTGTTATCTCAAGTTCTCCAGCATCTGCAGTTCCTAATATTTCTGGTCAAGACCTTGATGCTGCTTTTACCACCATCATAAAGCTGTCAATTACACATATGTAATATCACTCAGACTGCTTACTTCTATCTCTAAAACAATGCTAAACTCATCTGCTGTAGAAATCTTCATACGTGCCTGTTAGCATCTAACCTTAATATGCCAATGCATTCCACTCTCTGTAAACTTGATGCCACTTTAAAAAAAGTTTGCTACTTAGAAATATTCACCAAGTAATTATCCTCTCTGAACTAGAATGGTTTTCAGTTAAAATATCTTGACTTTAAAATTCTCATCCAAAGTTTCATTACCACCATGGACCTAGCAAATTCTCATCTCTAATCTCTTCCCAATCCCACATACCCTGAGGGATGTCTGTACTCCTCCAATGCTGGCTTCTTAAGCATTCCCAATTTTAATTCACTACACCAGTAATGGCAACAGCTGCATTTATCCAGAGCTGAAGGTCTACCCGCAGCCTTGTTATTCTCCTTAAAACCTAGCACTCTAATAGCTCCTTGGACAGCGTGGAGAGAGATAGTCGAGACCCAAAACATCAGCTTTCCTGCTTGGCCTGCTGTGTTCATTTAGCTCTATACAATGTTATCTTAGACAGCTTGGTTTCATTTTTTGTTTGAAAGAATCCCTGTAAAGTGCTTTGGAAATGTTTTACCGTATAAAAGACATTATACATACACAAGATATCAATTCTTATTACAATTAAATATTGAATTTCCTATGCTCTGACATAAATTTATAACATGCACTTTGCTGTATTATTGTGTTACAACTTTCGATAATTATACACTAACAAAGCTTAATGAATAATACAATTAGTCACTCTAAATGGGCATGGCTTGTTTTTTGCCAAGCACTACTGTGCATGGCAATGCACTCATCACAAGTAATAGTATTTAATTATATATCTAAGCATTCTTGAAATAAATGTCATTTTGAATGTGCATCAACCTTCCAGGACACATGAAAATTACCTGATACCAATGTACCTTCTGAGGCCTATTGCATGTCCATATAATTACAACACCTGTTTAATTCTTACCAAAAATAGAATTTTGCCAAGTTCATTCAATTGCACAGGAGCACTGACAAAAAGATCATGCCAGATCTATGAAAAGCACACAGGGGTGACACTTGAAACGGCTTGCAAAAAAAATTGTAAAATTATGTTTAAAAATTCCTGAGAAATTCCAGACACTGATATGATACAATCACACAATAGTAAGGGCTCAAAATGATTCAATAAAAAGATTTAAATCTTTCAGGCCAGCATCTTTTAATTTTTACTGCATGGAACAATACTATATGCATATCCTACCTCCGGAAAAAAAAAGAGTATCGTGTTATCCAAGTGGCAGTCAATTATTCTGAAGTTCTTTGTGGACAATACGTCAACATAAAATATCCTAAGCTAAAAAACGTAAGAAAAAGGAGAAAAAAAACCAGAATCCTACTCACATTCTTGTAGACTGAAATCTGTCCAAAACTTGGCTCCCAGTAGTTAACTTGCAATCACAAGATCACAACACCAGAACTTTCTCAACAATGTGGAAAATTGCCAAATCCCTCCTCTACATAAACGCAGGTTATATCATTACCTGGCCAATTGCTGCCCCAGTCAACTCTTGATCTTCAATAAGTGATGGAAGGTGTCATCAATGCTATCAAACAATACCTGCTTGGCAATAACCTGCTCACTAATGCCAAGTTTAGGTTCTAGAGGGCCATTCAGCTCCTGACATCATTATAGCCTTGACTGAAACATGGTCAGAAGAGTTGAAATCCAGGTGATGTGAAACTGGCAGCACTTGACATCAATTTGACATCAAGGAGCCACAACAAAACTAATTGGGAGGATACTCTCCGCCTGTCATATCTGGCACACAGGGGGATATTTGTGGCTACTGGAGGTCAGTCATCTCAGCTGTAGGACATCTTTGCAGGAATTCCTCAGGGTACTGTCCTAGGCCCAACCATCTTCAGTTGCTTCATCCATGACCATCAAGTCAGAAGTGGGGATGTTCAATGATGATTGCACAATGTTCAATGCAATTGCAATTCTTCACAGGCTGCTTTACTATTCAATTACAACAAGATCTGAACTACATCCAGGCTTCAGCTGACAAGTGGCAAATAGTACTCGAACCACAAAAGCCAGACAATGGCCATCTCCAACAACAGACAATCTTACCTATTGCTCCTTGACATTTAATCATATTATAATCAATGAATCCTCCATTCCCAACATGCGAGGGGTGGGAGAAGAGAAGGTGGGTTCCATTGACCAGAAATTTAACTGGACTTGGCATATAAATACAGTGGTGACAAAAACAGGTCGAAAACAAGGAATACTAGTGCGAATAACTCATTCTCACTTCCCAAAGCCTGTCCACCATCTACAAGGCTCAAACCAGGACAGTGATGGAATACTCCCACTTCCACTTCAAGCTTCCAATTTCCACCCTGTACATATGGTCCATCTCTGATCCCTTCCTTCCCTTCCTCAATATCCATGTCAAACTTCTGGGGACAGGCTGGTCACCAATATAAACTCACTGACTCCCACAGTTACTTTGACTGAGCATCCTCACACCTTGCCTCTTCCAAGACTCCACTTGATTCTTCTGGTTTCTCTGCTTGTTTCATCAGTTCCGATGATACAAGCTTCTACAAGGCATCCTCTGAAATTTCAACATTCTTTGTCAACCAAGGATTCTCCACCACTGCAGTTGACGCGGCCCTCAGTCCTGTCCAACCCATCTCTTGCACTTGTGACCACATCCCTTCTCTCCCCTCCCACAACAGTGATAGGATCCCACCGATCCTCACTTAGAAACCCATCACCAACTCAAGTGAAAGGAGCATTAGCCGCCACCTCCTTTAGGATGCCACCACAAGACATATTCCCCTCCCACATCAGCTTTCCACAGGCAGTATTCCCTCTGAAACTCCTTGGTCCTCTCTTCCTTCATTCTCAACATTTTCCCACAACCTCCCACAGTACATTCCATGCAATCGCAGGTGTAACACCTATCGATTTACTTCTTCCCTCCACAATATCCAAGATCCCAGACATACCTTCTAGGTGAAGCAGCAATTTACCAGCACCTGATTCAATGCAATCTA
This sequence comes from Stegostoma tigrinum, assembly GCF_030684315.1. Lineage (NCBI taxonomy): Eukaryota > Metazoa > Chordata > Chondrichthyes > Orectolobiformes > Stegostomatidae > Stegostoma > Stegostoma tigrinum. The sequence continues at coordinate 3,120,676 of NC_081373.1, forward strand.
CTTTGTTCACTGCACACAAAAGTGATCTCCTCTACTAAATGAACATTGGGCATTGTTTTGCTGGACACTTGTGTTCTGTCTGTTGAAATGACCGAGCTTCCAGGTGCCTACAACTTCAACACACCACCATGTCCCCTGGCCAACATCCGTGTCTCGGCTTACTGCAGTGCTTCAGTGAAGCTTAGGGCAAACTAGAAGAATAGTATCTCATGTTCCACTGCAGGCCCCTGCATGGTCCCCATTAGCAACTATTGATTCTCCCAGACTGACCTTTACCCATTTCTTTGTCTGTTCAATCACTTTCTCTCTCTCTCCACACCCCCGCTCTCCCACTCTCTCTCTCTCTCTCTCTCTCTTTTTCACCTCCCACCCATCTCCAACTATCATTTACTCTTTTCCCTTCCCTTAAACCTCAGCTTGTATACCAACCTCTTCTCAACTACAATCTGTTCTGAAGAAGGGTCACGAGACCCAAAACATTAACACTGCTTCCTCCTCACAAATGCTGCCAGACCTGAGTTTTCACCAGTAATTTCCACTTTTGTTTACTCCCAACTTGCGCAGATGGGTGCAGCTTCAACACTCAACAAGTTGACACCATGTAGGACAAAGCAGTCCACTTGATTTGCATTGCATCCACTCCGTCAACCATCACTAGCCAGTAGCAGCAGTGTGGACAACTTACAAAATGCAATGCAGAAGTTCACCAAATATCCTTGGACAGCACCTTTCATACCTACAACCACTTCCATCTACAAAGGACAAGGTCAGCAGATACATGAGAACACCAAACTTGCAAGTTTTCCTCCAAGCCGTTCAACATCCTGACTTGGAAATGTATCGCTGTTCCTTCACTGTTGCTAGACCAAAATCCTGGAATTGCCTCCTTAATGGCATTCTATCTACTGCACGTGAACTGCAGCAGTTTAAGAAGGCTGCTCACCAACATCTTCTCAAAGGCAACTGACAATGGGCAATAAGTTGATCATTGACTTCAGGAAGGAAGGAGGGGGACATGCCACTAATCACATCAACGGAGGTAAGGTGGAGAGGGTTGAGAGCATCAAGTTCCTGGGAGTGACCTTAACCAACAATCTTTCCTGGACTTCCCACCATGGATGCAAGAGTGAAGAAGGCACGATGCCTCTTCTTCCTCAGAAGGCTCAGGAAATTCGGCACGTCCACAACTTTTACAGGTGCATCACAGAAAGCATTCTGAGTGCGTAATGGCATGGTGCAGCAACTGCTCTGTGTAGGTTCATACAGTCCTGGGCAAAGTGGTGTGCACAGCCCAGACCACTACGCAAGCCAAACTCCCATCCACGGACTCCATTTACATGGCTTGCTGCCGCTAAGGCTGCCATCATTATCAGGAGCCCTCCTATCCTGCTAATACTCTCTTCCAACCTCTTCCATCAGGCAGAGGATACAGAAGCTTGAACACACGCACCAAAGGGTTCAAGAACAACTTCTTCTTTGCTGTTATTAGACTGCTGAATGGACCGCTCTAATTTCAATTTTATGTTGACCTTGCTTTTGTGAACCTCCTGTGCAGTTGCAATCTTGTATGCTTTGCTCTGTCTAAACACCCAATGATCTGTCTGTCCTCATTTGTTATCTGACTGTACTGCATGCAAAACAAAGCTTTTCACTGCACTGTGGTACATGTGACAACACTAAGTCAAATGAAAGTTGGCTGGCTAATTAGCGACACCCATGTCACATCAGAGCACAGAAAAAAAAACACTAATTAAAATAAAACAGGTTTTGTACCTTAGTCTGAAAAACTGCTGCCATTTTTAAAAGTATTTATGGGTACTTAATGCCAAAAAAAAGCTAATAAGAAATCATATTTACAGACTAGTCCGCGGTCAACCTCCACAGGGATCATAAAATCCTTTCACAAGGTTAATTATAATAGACAAATCCATCCCAAAATAAAAAAAGAGAACTAGAGCATACAAACCCCGAAACAATAAGGATTTGAGACCCATAAATTGCAACCACTTAACAATCCATGGAAAATGTGGTCCATGAGAAATACTCTAAAATTTGCAATATTAAGCTTCCACAAATAAGATGTCCAAACAAGGACTGACTAGTAGCCTTACTCAAATTTCTGATACAATTAGTTATTTGGGAAAGGGTTCATTCCATAGACCTAAATTTTACTTCACAAGGGAACAAGTCCTTCAAATGCAATAGACAATAGGTGCTGGAGTAGGCCATTCGGCCCTTTGAGCCAGCACCACCATTCATTATGATCATGGCTAATTATCCACAATCAGTATCCTGTTCCTGCCTTATCCCCATAACCCTTGATTCCACTATCTTTAAGAGCTCTATCTCTTTCTTGAAAGTATCCAGAGAGTTGGCCTCCAATGCCTTCTGGGGCAGAGCATTCCATATATCTACCACTCTCTGGGTGAAGAAGTTTTTCCTCATCTCTGTTATAATCATGGTACAGCTTTATGCAAAGTAACTAGACGAGAACTCAACTAATTGTTGAACTGCAGCTTGACCAGTAAAAATGATTTATAATCAAAAGCAAACACTGCAAATCATTTATCAGATGGGTGCATCTTTAATTAATCCAGTGGCATAACAGCAGCAGTCCAAAATCATCCCATCAGTCAAGTGTTCTCAATAAATGGTGGCCATTTTCCAATTACTGCTAGTTATTTGTTCTTTACACAATTGGATTTAGTCAAACAGCAGAGGAATGAAAGTTAACTCAGGTATTTCTCCCCCCCCACCCCAAACATCATTCTTCAATATTATATTTGTATGCTCAAAATACATAGCAATGATGTTAAAACATAGAAGAAAACAGGCACACAGGCAAGATGGAGTTATGAATAAAGCTGGACTAGGATTATGATGCTCAGCTGGACCGACACTAAAAAAAACAATATTAGTCTTATTAGATTATAGCTAAAAACAGATGCTTTCATGTTCTGTGACATTATACTTAGAAGCAAGAATAGGCCATTTGTATCTTTGAGCCTGCTCTACTAGTAAACTGGATCATGGCTGATCTGGTCATGGTGTCAGCTACACTTTTTGCTTCCACCTTCTAATTCCTGATCTCTTGTCCATCTGTGCACCATTACCCCTGGTTCTCTTGTCCATAGGCCAAAAACCTATATTTTGCAACCTCTTGATTTCTTACTTGATCTTTAATGTACTGTAGTTTCAAAAGAGCACTGTAGGCTTTTCTACTCAGGAAGCCAGAGTTGGTAATACTACCTATACTTTAAAACATATCTATTTTAAATTGGTAAATTTCAAAGTTTCACAGAATAGTTGTAAAACGGAACTGCATTTAAAAAAAAGGATTGAGACAGGGAGAAGTTAGGAAAAAGGAGAGGTTTTTAAAAAAAGCATACTACACTATCAAAGATCACAATCGAATGCCTGTGGAAAATTGGAGACTTGAAGTTTATTTTTGATGGAAGGTGGAAGGAACCGTTCTGAGGAAAGGTCACCAGACCCAAAATGTTAACTCTGCTTTTTTCTTTCACAGATGCTGCTAGACCTGCTGGGCTTTTCCAGAAACTTTGTTTCTGAATGAGTTTTTGTTAAGATAATAGGAGTTTAATGAAGGTAATAACAAAACTAAAGAGATATTTCATTGGAAGCATTTCTGAAAAGGTTTATTTGGATGATGTCTGTTATGGAGAGACCGACATACGAGGAAGGGCTAAACTGGTTGGAACTCTACTCACTGGAGTTTAGAAGCATAAGAGGGATCTCAATGAAGGGTCTAGGCCTGAAACGTCAGCTTTTGTGCTCCCGAGATGCTCCTTGGCCTGCTGTGTTCATCCAGCTTCATACTTGGTTATCTTGGATTCTCCAGCATCTGTAGGTCCCATTATCTCTTTATAATGATGTTGCCAGGTTATAGGGAGTTACAGGGAGAGATTGGCCTGGATAGGACTGTACTCCTTAAAACGTAGGAGAATTAACATTTTGGGTCTGGTGATCCTTCCTCAGAACTGTTCCTTCCACCTTCCATCAAAAATAAACTTCAAGTCTCCAATTTTCCACAAGCATTCGATTGTGATCTTTGATAGTGTAGTATGCTTTTTTTTAAAAAAGCACTCTTTTTTTCCTAACTTCTCCCTGCCTCAAATCAACATCATTGTAAATCTTCTTTGCACACTTTCCAGTTTAACAATGTCTTTTCTGTAACAGGGTGACCAAAACAGTACACAATGCTCCAAATGCAGCCTCATCAAAAACTTCCACAAACTGTAACATAACGTCCCAACTCCTATACTAAATGCCTTGACTGATGAAAGCCAGCATACCAAATGCCATCTTCAGCACCGTGTCTACCTATGACACCGCTTTCAACAAACCATGTACTTGTACTCCTATGTCCTTCTGTTCCACATCACTCCTCAGGACCTTTCCATTTACTGTCTAAGCCCTACCTTGGTTTGACTTTCCAAAATGCAACACCTCACACTTATCTGTCTCGAATTACATTTGCCCATTTCCCCAACTGATCAAGATACCTCTAATTTTTGATAACCTTTTTCACTGTAAACTGTATCTCCAAATTCTGTATCATCTGCAAACTTACTAATCATGCCTTGTACATTCACATCCAGATCATTTATATAAATAACAAATAACAAAGGTCCCAGCACCAACCCCTGTAGCGCACCGCTAGTCACAGATCTCCAGCCCGAGAAACAACTTTCAACCATCACCCACTGCTTCCTACCATCGAGCCAATTTTGCATTCGGCTAGCTAGCTCTCACTGGATCCCATGCGACCTAACTTTCATGAATAACCTGCATGCAGTACCTTGTCAAAGGCCTTACTAAAGTCCAGTTAGACAACATCTACTGTCCCATCCTCATCTAGCCTCTTGGTTACCTCTTCAAAAAAAACTCTGAAAGATTTGTCAGACATGACTTCCCACGCACAAATCTACACTGACTATCCCTAACCAGATCGACTATAAATATTGGTTATTCTTGTTCCTCAGTATCTGCTCCAACAACTTGTCTACCATTGATGTCAGGCTCACTTGCCTATATTTCCCTGCCTAGTCTTTGCTACCTTTCTTAAACAATGGAACAACATTAGCCACCCTCCAGTCTTCCAGAACTTCACCAGAGGTTAAAAATGAAGCAAAAATCTCTGCAAGGGCCTCTGCAATTTCTTCACTAGCCTCCCATTACATCTGAGGATGAAGTTGATCAGGCCCAGGGGATTTATCCATCTTAATACGCTCTAAGGCTGCAAACTTCGCCTCTCTGGTAACATGTATGTGGTCCAAAACATCCCCATTTGTTTCCCTTATTTCCTTAGCATCCATGATTCTCTCCTCGGTATACATGCAGGAGAAGTATTCATTGAAAATCTCTCTACACACAGATGGCCATGCTGATCTTTAAGGGGACCTATTCTCTCCCTAGCCACCCTCTTACTGTAGCTGTTGAAACACCTGGGCAGATCATTAACCATATCTGCCAGATCCATCTCATACCCTCTTTTTGTTTTTCAGATTTCCCTCTTAAGTGTGCTCCTACACTATTTATAGTCATCCAGGAATTCACCTGAGCCCGATAGCTTAAACCCACTGTAAGCCTTCTTCTTTTCCCTCACCAGAGCCTCAAAATCCCTTGTTGGCGAGGAATGCCTATTCCTACCAGCTTCTTCCTTCACCCTAGCAGGGACATATTGTCCCTGGACTCTTGATTTCACACTTTTAAAAACCTTTCATTTCTTCTCTCTGAAAGTTGAGGGTCTTTGGAACTTCTATCCCCTCAGCTCTCTGTGGCAACAGTCCTTGTGGATAATTAAGGCTTAAGACTGATTCTTGATTGGTCAGAGAGTCGAAATCACGGGGAAAGGGCAAGAAAGGAAATGGGAAGACTGTGTCTGATGAGCCATGGTTCAAGTGAATAGCACAGCAGGCTCAAGGGAGCAAACAGCCTATTCTTGTTTCTATTTCTTACGGTTTTATATGTTTGTTGCGGTGTACGGGTTGTAACTCACTAATTTGGCATGTATTGATCTGGCACCCACAGCATTTGTTTTTTTCTGTAGTGGCATTTGGTGGGTCTATGATGACCACTTTTTGTCACACTTTGAACACCTAAGTCCTATTTAGAGTGCTCAATTGGAAAATCATTCATCCCTTAAGCATGTGATTGCTACAAATCAATGAGAGGTCTTTATTTTTTTTTAAAAAGGTGCTTGTGCATCAGATATACTTGGCCTCTGTGGTCCAGCAAAAAGGAGGTTGCTGACTAGGGAGAGACAACCTTAAGAGGAGTTATAAAAGTGGACAGATTTCTAGACATTAAAGAACTAAAGGAATAAGGCAGAACACTGAAGCAGAAGAAAAACTATGAAAGGCAAAAACATGGTTTGATGTTTCTACTGTTATTTGTCACTTTTTGTGGCCACGCTGTCACTGTCCCTTCACTATATGGGATTCAAATTTTGCTGTGACTATTGGTTGGTACTTTTTCAAAACAGAAGAATGAAGGAGACCAATCAGCTCAGTGAGAAGAGCCAGGTTTGGCATTCAACTAGTGGGATTAAGCTCTTGACAGGATTTAAATGTATTGGATGGGCATTTATCAAATAATTTTTTTTTGAATACAGTGAAGCCACATTAGATGCTTACAACTTGATTTTATTTCATCTCAACATAAAAGTGTAGAAAACAGAAACAGGAGTAAGTCCACTGATGCTGCTCTACCATTTGATATGATCATGGCTGATCATCCTAGTCAGTATTCAGTTCCCGCTTTCGCCCTATACTCTTTGATCCTTCAGCCCTAACTATATCTTCCATGAGTAGCAGCACGGTGGCTCAGTGGTTACCACTGCTGCTTCAGGGCACCATGGACCAGGTTCAATTCCAGCCTTGGGTGCCTGTCTGAATGGAGTTTTTACGTTCTCCCCATGTCTTGGTGTGGGTTTACCCCAGGTGCTCTGGTTTCCTCCCACCAATCCAAAAGGTGTGCAGGTTAGGTGAATTGGCCAAGCTAAAAATTGCCCCACAGTGTCCAAGGATGTGCAAGCTACTGCACTCCTGCCTCACAATGCAGCCTCCTACACTGGGGAAACAAAGACATAGAATGTATGACTACTTTGAGAACACCTACGTTCTGTCCACAAAAAAAAATTACATTGAACTTTCAGTTGCCTGTCACTTCAACACATCACCTTGTTCCCCGGCCAACATCTGTCTCAGACTTGTTGCAGTGCTCCAGCGAAGCTCAGTGCAAACTAGAAAAACAGCACCTCAATTCCACTTGTGGCCTTTCAACAATATAGATTTCAACAACTTTAGGGCTTGAAGCACTTTCTCCCATGTCCTTACCCCAATCCCCACATACCAAGCCTTGTTATCATATGCAAAAACACAGTTGCTAGAAAAGCTCAGCAGGTCTGGCAGCATCTGTGAGGGAAATAACAGTTAACATTTCGGGTCCGGTGACTGGACCCAAAATGCTAACTGTTTTTTCCTTCACAAATGCTGTCAGGCCCGCTGAGCTGTTCCAGCAACTGTTTTTGTTCCTGATTTACGGCATCTGCAGTTCTTTTGGTTTTTACTTGTTATCATGTGGTCTGCTATTACACAAAACCCATTGTTAGCCACTAATCTTCATTAGTAGCTACTCTTTCACCTAGGCTGATTGTTACCCATTCCTTTGCCTGTCCAACTGTTCTTTTTGCTCTTAATGAAATGTTAACTCTGATTTCTCTGCACAGATGCTGCCAGATCGGCTGAACTTTTCCAGCAATTTCTGCTTTGCTTCTGATTTGAAGCATCCACCATTCTGTGTAAAAAATACCTGCTTTGACTGAGAGGTAACTGCATAACCCTGATTATCTGTAGGAAGCATTTTCTTAAATATTTAAGATGGAACTCTCTGGAGAGAGCTGTTGAAAATTAGATTAGATTAGATTCCATTCCCTACAGTGTGAAAACAGGCCCTTCAGCCCAACAAGTCCACACCGCCCCTTGAAGCATCCGACCCTGACCCATCCCCTACAACCCACACACCCCTGAACACTATGGGCAAATTAGCATGGCCAATCCACCTAGCCTGCACATCTTTGGACTATGGAAAATGCTATGAAATGGTGATATAGCATGTAATTAGAATAATATTAATATTGGGACGCTGTCCCACTCATGGGACTGTCAATTAGACACCAGGACTTTCCCATCAGTCTGGGCTCGTGACACCAGCGCCATGGGCATTCCTCATCAAGGACCCGGGTTCAAGGACTGGTGCCACAGAAATGGATAGAGCGATCAAGTGCCAGCTATCACCCAGGAATCCCTTCATCGCCAGATCAATATCCTGGAACCTCTTCCCTAACCACACTGTGGGTATTTCTATAACAAACGGACTGCAGCAGATACTCACTAATGTCTTCTCAAGGTCAATAAATGCTAGCCCAACAAGCGATGGCCATGCCCTGCTAGTGAAGAATCTAAGTACGTTGGGGAGTAAGGAATGAAAAGGTACACTGATAGGGTGAGATTGAATGGAATGGGAGCAGGTTTGGTTTTCTGTGCTGTAAGTTTAAATCAATTAGCTAGGAAACAATTAACTGCATCTCTTGCAAAAAGGTGCAACAACATTCTAAAACAGAGTCTGCCTCAGTTTAAAGCTCTGAGAGACAGCTTTCGCATGGAAGTTCCACAAATTAATTCCAAGAAAGGCAATATCAATTCTTTAATTCTTAAATCAATAAGTACTTACAGGGCTTTGCAGTATTTGAGAAACACGCTTCCTTTGTTCCATCAGGTTGAAATCCTGTCTCAAATCTGGTGACATGTTTCTCTCGCGAATATATTCAGGGTCATTTTCATTGATGCGGTCAAAATAGCACCCTTTATGAATCTCGCTGGGCAAGGGAGGGGAAGTTACTACCTCCTGGTTGGTATCGCCACTCATAGTCACTGTTGTTTAGTATCTGTTAACATACAAATCAAGAAACAAGCAAGTTGATAATACCACTATCCAAAAATCATAAATGTAAATTACATACGACACTTGAAAATAAGTCCTCCATTTCAAGTTTCCAGTACAAAAGGTCATAGATATTTAAGCCACCTTCCTCGTGTTATATTAACTGTTTAATGTGATTAAATATAGGAATGTTTGCTTAATAACCCTCAACACATAGTTGCTCGAGTTAATCATTATCAGCTGTGACTTCTTACTTTTTTTATTTAACCTGGTTTTCTAATCAAATTGTACCAAAGATGTTATTACACACCTCTGGAGCTCCTCTCTGCCCCTTAGTACTGAATATGCAGAACACTATCACCAGCTGGCACTAAAGAGATTTTTTTAATCCACATATAAAGCAGAAACATAAGATAAAATGGAACATCTTTTTAAACAAAAAACACACCTCACTGTAAAGAGAGAGAGATAGTAAGAATTGCTGTTGCTGGAGTCTGGAGATAACACCATGTGGAGGAACACATCAGACCAGGCAACATCAGAGGAGTAGGAAAGTTGATGTTTCAGGTCGGGACACTTCTTCAGAAATGGGGGAGGGAAAGGGGTGTCTGAAATAAAGAGGGAGGGGTGGGGCAGTGATAGCAGGTAGATAGTGGAGCGGATAAGTGGGAGAGAAGACGGACAGATCAAGGAGACAGGACTGAAGCTAATAAAGGTGAGTGTAGCTAGGTGGTGATGGGGAGTAGTCAGTGAAGTGGGAGGAGAGGACAGGTGGGTGAGAAGACGGGCAAGTCAAGGAGGTGGGGGTGTCAGGGTGGGCTGATCTTGGGATGAGGTTGGATGTGGGGAGATTTTGAAGCTAGTAAAGTCCATGTTGAGACCATTGGGTTGTAGGTTTCCAAGGCAAGTTGTTTTAGTTGTAGTTAAATTCGGATTTCTTTCTGGTTTGCGAATACCCAAAATTGTTCACTTTTAGCTACCACTGGAACAGTTATTTTAAGCCTCAGGCTATATTGCAACACTACCACAATTGCTTTTTACATTATAACTTTAAAAATCATTTTACAATTGCTTCTCAAAACCTGTACAGATAGTGGACAACCATGCTGTATGCATCCCTAAAACTGCAAATCTACTTAGTTTTTATTCATTTATCAGATGCTGATATACGCTATTGTATTCTATTAGCTATGAATGGATCACTCTAACTTGGAAAATACAAGTGGAAGGTCAATGGTTCAGTGCAGTGCTTTTTCGCTACTATTCAAGAGTTATAATTTTCAACTTTCAGGAAAGCACAAATTGCCTGCCAACAACTAACAAAGAACAACAGTAAAAAAATCAGAGTCTAGATTAGGAGATATTTATAGAAGAGACTAGCTAAAAAGAAAGTTACTGCCTAGTGAGAATAATGTTGTAAAGGTAAATTGATCCATAGAACTATGAAACATAATTAAACTAACCCATGGCTTAGCCCTGTTTTCTGTATTCATCTTACAAGACATATGCCAAGGGCAAGCAGTACAAAAGTGCACAAAGTTGGTTCCAGTTTCACTCAGGCCTTCATTAAATGATTCAGGATAACACACTTTAGTCCAGAATGGGAATGTCTTCCAGGTAAAAATTTAAACCATAAGGTTTGTTTACTCTCTCTGATGAATGCATGTTATCCCACAACACTGATTGTGTAGTTCTCCTGGTGTCTTGGGAAATACTTATCCCTCAACTAAAACCAAAGAGATTACCAGGATAACAAAGTGTGGAGCTGGATGAACACAGCAGGCGAAGCAGCATCTCAGGAGCACAAAAGCTGATGTTTCGGGCCTGGACCCATAAGAGAGGGGGATGGGGTGAGGGTTCTGGAATATGTAGGGAGAGGGGGGAGGCGGACCTAAGATGGAGAGAAAAGAAGATAGGTGGAGAGGAGAGTATAGGTGGGGAGGTAGGGAGGGGATAGGTCAGCCCAGGGAAGACGGACAGGTCAAGGAGGTGGGATGAGGTTAGTAGGTTGGAAATGGAGGTGCGGCTTGGGGTGGGAGCAAGGGATGGGTGAGAGGAAGAACAGGTTAGGGAGGCAGAGACAGGCTGGGCTGGTTTTGGAATGCAGTGGGGGGAGGGGGCGAACTGGGCTAGTTTTGGGATGCGGTGGGGGAAGGGGAGATTTTGAAGGTGGTGAAGTCCACATTGATACCATTGGGCTGCAGGGTTCCCAAGCAGAATATGAGTTGCTGTTCCTGCAACCCCAAAGAGATTGCCATTCTTGTTTCTCATTGCTGTTCTTGGAATCTTCTTCGTATACATTAACTACTGTGGCTACCCATGGCTGTTCATTTATAGACTAGCCAATTAGAGTTTTTTTTAAATTAACAAAGTGCTTTGGGCATTGAAGTTATGCAAGATGATGCCTAAGTTAATGTATTTTCTTTAGCGGGAATTTTTTTGTCCCTTTTTGGATGCTATTGCATCTCAGGAGACAATGTGTTTATCTCTTTGTGAAACTATTTGTTAAAGTGATTGAATGAAACAAGTTACTTTATATAATAGAAGTGCAGATAAAGCCTCACTACATCATGATGAAACTGCAATATCCGCTAAGAATGCATATCCTGACAATTGGTCTCTCACCAAACAGGAAAAAAAACTGTTCTTCAAAGCCTTGCTTTCCTGCCTACTGTCAAAAAAAACAGGATTTCCTTCTTGTTATATTTAGCCTGTTTTAAAACAGAAAGGTCACCTAGATAACTTTTTATCATATTCATTATTCAGTGGCAATGCTCTACAAACAATAATGCTGACAAGCACTAAATCAACGATACCAAGCTCTCAAAATACAGTCAAGAAAGTAATTCAGGACTAAACTGACAACTGAATTCACACTGAGGTAACTGTGGGAGTCCCCCCACTGCATCCCAAAACCAACCCAGCTCGTCCCTACCTCCCTAACTTGTTCCACCTCTCACCCATCCCCTCCTCCCACCTCAAGCCACACCTCACCCCGCCCCCTTGACCTGTCCGTCCTCCCCGAACTTATCTCCTCCCCACCTATACTCACCTCTACAGGCTCCATCCCCGCCCCTTTAACTTGTCTGTCTCCTCTCCACCTATCTTCTCCTCTATCCACCTTCGATCCACCTCCACCTCTCTCCCTATTTATTTCACATTTATTTCCCCATCCCCCTTTCTGATGAAGGGTCTAGGCCCGAAACATCAGCTTTTGTGCTCCTGAGATCCTGCTTGGCCTGCTGTGTTCATCCAGCCTCACACTTTGTTCTCTCGGATTCTCCAGCATCTGCAGTCCCATTATCTCTCTCACTTGGAGGCTGCTGCTTAGTTAGCATTTTCAGTGCAGAAAAGACAACTAGCAACTAGGTGGTCAACCAAATATCCTCACTCGTCCTGTGACTCAGGCTCTTCAGGCTATTAATGTGGAAATAGCCAAGATACACAAGTTGTACGGTGTAACAATATTTTCATGGAAGGAAACAATCACAGTACATGTGTGAAAAAGCACAAACATGGTAATGAGTGACAAGTCAAGTTTGATAGCTCACACTAAAGTGGCGCAATATACTTTCTGTCCTGAAGTTGAAAGAAGTGTTACTGCTAGTCTTGAGCATTATTCACTGGTAGGCAAGCCTAAATTTTTTTTTGAGTAAAGTACTTCAAACCTAAAGAGGACACTAAAATATTTGCTATTAGGACAATTTCGATTTTCTACACCATCATTTTGATAACCTTGTGAGGAGGAGGGGCAAAAGAGGTAGCAAGTGAGGGGAAAAAAGTACCAACTCCAATTAAAGTCACAGTCACTACTGTTGATGATTCTGCATCCTGTGGAACATCATGCATGAAAGGTTAATTCACTGAAGTTTGTAACTTTTTGTATTTGAACAGAGAAAATTAAAAGCAAGTATATCGTCATTATTCAGTGTCATTGGGCCACAATCTTAGACCTTTCATCATAATGGCAATGTGGCTCTGCCTGTGGTAAATGGACTACAGCAGATAAAAATAGTAGCTCAACTTATAAAAAGGGCAAACTAAATTAAATGTTGGCTCAACTAATAATGCCCACGTCCTGGAAATGACTAAAAACTAAATTTAGTAAGAATTTTCAAAACTACATTTATAAAAAATGAATACACATATACATAGAAACTTTCACAACCTCATGACGCTCCAAAATGTTTTACAACCCATTTTTGAAGCACGTCACTGTTGTACTTTAGGAAATTTGTACATAACTTCTACAAACATAACCAAAATCTCAAAAAACAGAAGAAAGGTTTTGAATTGAATTAGCCTTATTGTCACGTATTCAAATAAGTACAGAGAAGTTTATAAGTCACCACTTACAGCACTCTTTTTAGTTACAAGGTACCTATGTATAGTTTCATCAGGTACATGATTAGTTACAGTGTAACAATATCGCCAACACATGGTGCCCATCTTAGGTACAGAGTACCTAGGTACAATCTTTAGTTACTGAATAGAGAAATGAAGAGGAATTTTAAAAAAGTTACAATACAGCTATACACAGTATAAGCATAGGTCAGAAAAACAAAAAGCAAAGTTAAAAAGACAAACAAGAGCTCTCCACAGTAGTCCAGCACAGTTACTCCTCGTGGTCTGACCACTGGCTACTGACACGGTCTGCAGTGGGCCACTGGCACCATGCTCCACGCTGCTGCTCCCGCATCGCTGCCTTCTCTGCTCTGGGCTGCCAACCACCGATCCACCTTGAGGTGGAAGAAACTTTTTACACAGAGGATTGTCGATATCTGATGTTTCATTGTTACATGCCTCTGAAATAGAGGTTATCAACATAACTCAAGAAGAAGCTGAATTATTGTTCAAAACAAAAAAGGGACAGTTGAAGCACTTCAATTGATTTGGGTCATGCTAGGGCTGGGATGTCTACAACAAACCATGGTTCCACAATGCTAACCAGTGATGCTAGTCTTGAAGTGCACAGGCTCTTGAACATATGAATAAGATATGGAAAACTATCACTTGGTGAATAAATGTGCAGACAGTCCAGTCAATGATGTATAATCAGCCATAAAGCAGATGTGACGCAATTTGAATACACAAATAGAGGCATGTCCTATGCACATTTGTAACAGCCTTGATCAGTAGGCCAGAGAGTCAAATCCCCACAGTGCAGGTACTGAAGGAACAGAGCACTATCATAACTGTTTGCACCGGAATGCAATGTAAAACTACTATTTATGGGGGATGAAAGATCGCCTAGTACTGTTCAGCCAGTGTGGTTTGGCAGGACAATTGTCCTTCAACCACAATCTGCCCTAAAACCGATTAATCAGTCAATGTTAATAAAATGTGAGGCTGGATGAACACAGCAGGCCAAGCAGCATCCCAGGAGCACAAAAGCTGACGTTTCGGGCCTAGACCCTTCATCAGAGAGGGGGATGGGGGGAGGGAACTGGAATAAATAGGGAGAGAGGGGGAGGCGGACCGAAGATGGAGAGTAAAGAAGATAGGTGGAGAAGGTGTAGGTGGGGAGGTAGGGAGGGGATAGGTCAGTCCAGGGAAGACGGACAGGTCAAGGAGGTGGGATGAGGTTAGTAGGTAGCTGGGGGTGCGGCTTGGGGTGGGAGGAAGGGATGGGTGAGAGGAAGAACCGGTTAGGGAGGCAGAGACAGGTTGGACTGGTTTTGGGATGCAGTGGGTGGGGGGGAAGAGCTGGGCTGGTTGTGTGGTGCAGTGGGGGGAGGGGATGAACTGGGCTGGTTTAGGGATGCAGTGGGGGAAGGGGAGATTTTGAAACTGGTGAAGTCCACATTGATACCATATGGCTGCAGGGTTCCCAGGCGGAATATGAGTTGCTGTTCCTGCAACCTTCGGGTTGCAGGAACAGCAACTCATATTCCGCCTGGGTACCCGAAGGTTGCAGGAACAGCAACTCATATTCCGCCTGGGTACCCGAAGGTTGCAGGAACAGCAACTCATATTCCGCCTGGGACCCGAAGGTTGCAGGAACAGCAACTCATATTCCGCCTGGGTACCCGAAGGTTGCAGGAACAGCAACTCATATTCCGCCTGGGTACCCGAAGGTTGCAGGAACAGCAACTCATATTCCGCCTGGGACCCGAAGGTTGCAGGAACAGCAACTCATATTCCGCCTGGGAACCCTGCAGCCATATGGTATCAATGTGGACTTCACCAGTTTCAAAATCTCCCCTTCCCCCACTGCATCCCTAAACCAGCCCAGTTCATCCCCTCCCCCCACTGCACCACACAACCAGCCCAGCTCTTCCCCCCCACCCACTGCATCCCAAAACCAGTCCAACCTGTCTCTGCCTCCCTAACCGGTTCTTCCTCTCACCCATCCCTTCCTCCCACCCCAAGCCGCACCCCCAGCTACCTACTAACCTCATCCCACCTCCTTGACCTGTCCGTCTTCCCTGGACTGACCTATCCCCTCCCTACCTCCCCACCTACACCTTCTCCACCTATCTTCTTTACTCTCCATCTTCGGTCCGCCTCCCCCTCTCTCCCTATTTATTCCAGTTCCCTCCCCCCATCCCCCTCTCTGATGAAGGGTCTAGGCCCGAAACGTCAGCTTTTGTGCTCCTGGGATGCTGCTTGGCCTGCTGTGTTCATCCAGCCTCACATTTTATTATCTTGGAATCTCCAGCATCTGCAGTTCCCATTATCTCTGATACTATTTTAATCAGTCAATGTTATTGTTTTTTGTGAGACCTTGCTGAGAGCACATTACTGCCAAGACTGTATACGAAAACATAACTATGCTTTAAAAACTATTAGGCCTTGCAACATGCTTCAATTGCATGAATGGCACAATATAAAATCAAATTCATTGTATTACATAAAACCAACAACAGTAGCAAATGGACAAAAGGAGTCTCTTCTGAAATCCTGAGATTTTGAATCTCATTAGAAGTAGGAGAATCAGAGATAGAAACTGGTTTATTACAGTATAAACCTATACATGTAACACATTCAGTGTGCAATGTTCTAGCAAATTAGAAGTTATATTTTAAACAGTGATAGTTAAATTCCTCTGTCAGCGCAACATGTTTATCATCACACACAATACAAAATGTCCCAGCTTGGTTTATGTTCTTTGTTGAGCCAAGTCAGGTACAGCATCATTAAACCCTAAAGGTTACAGAAGAAAAACATTGCATTAGGCAGAAAGGAAATCAGATAACACCCTCATCACGCTGCCATAATGGACTCAGTTCATCTTTTATGTGCTGCCCACTTTGCTGAAAAAAATAACCATTGTAACCAGGATATATTAATCAGAGTTTTCTTTATATGGATTCTTTGTCGTAGGGTGCAGAATGTGATTCAATCAACTTTGATCGCGAGAAAACACAATGTTTGCCCCAGTCCTGCTGCAAATCCATGCCTACCAATGACTCATGAGCTGGCTAGCACATTGCCACTCAACGGCTGACAGTGGTGTCAAAAACATGTGGAAAAACAAAAGTCTTTTTAAACTTATCACACTTTTGGGGGCAGGGGTGTGGCTTACAACATTAGAAACATTGCAAACACACAATTTGCTATTACTTTTCTTCATGTTATTCAGTGAACCATTTAAACATCAAGGGATGTTTCCCTAATCAATTACCAATGGCTAATTAGATTAAATAATACTGCAGGCATTTTGTTTTATTCACTCATAGGACATAAGCATCACTGGCTGACCAGCATTTACTGCCATCTCTAGTTGTCCCTTGTGAAGGTGACGGTGAGCTGCCTTCTTGAACTACTGCAGTCCATGTGCTAGGGCAGACTCACAATGCCATTAGGGAGAGAATTCCGTAGGGGCATAGTGAAGGATCAGAGATGTATTTCCAAGTAGGGATGGTGAGCGGATTAGAGGGGAACTTGCAGGTGATCCTATTCCCATGTATCTGCTGCCCTTATCCTTTCAGATGAAAGTAATCATGGGTTTGGAAGGTGCTTTTTTTAAGAATCTTGAGAGAATTTCAGCCTTCATCTTGTCGATGGTACATTCAGGAAACAGCCACGCAGTACAAGAAAAGGGAGGCAGGAAAAAAAAATAGAGAAAGTTAGAATATATTTTTTCCAAATAAAACAGCAAGAGAAACATAGAAAATGAGAGCAGAAATAGGCCAACTTGTCCTTGGAGCTTTCTCCCCATACCTCTTGATCCTTTTAGTCATAAAGAACTTGAACTAACTCCTCTTGAAAACACTCAATATTTTGGCTACAGATGCTGGAGAATCTGAGATAACAAGGTGTAGAGCTGGGTGAACATAGCAGGCCAAGCAGCAGAGAAGCAAGAAAGCTGACGTTTTGGGTCTGGACCCTTCGAATGGGGGGAGGGAAAGGGGACTCTGAAATGGGGAAGGGAAGGGAGGGGAGAGGGCAAATGTAGAAGAGTGGAGCGAAGACAGGAGGGATGGAAGGTGGATAAAAAGGAACATATAGTTGGAGAGGAGACAGGTCAAAGAGGCGAGGATGGAGCCAGTAAAGGTGAGTGTAAGTGGGGAGTTAGGGTGGAGGTTGGTCAGTCCAGGGAGGACGGACAGGTCAAGGGGGTGGGATAAGGCTAGTAGGTAGGAGGTGGGCGTGGGCCTTGAAGTGGGAGGAGTGGATACGTGGAAGAAAAGATGGACAGGATAGCGAGGCAGGGACAAGCTGCGCTGGTTTTGGGATGTGGTCAGAGAGGGGAGATTTTGAAGCTTGTGAAGTCCACCTTGATACCATTGGGCTGCAGGGTTCCCATGCAAAATATGAGGTACTGATCCTGCAACCTTCAGGTGGCATTGTTGTGGCACTGGAGTAGGCCCAGACTGGGAGACTACACCTCCCAGTCACGAACCACTAACTCGCCAGATGACATGTCCATCCTGGGCCTCCTGCAGTGCCACAATGAGGCCATCCATGCTTTCAGGAACCGCACCTCATATTCCACTTGAGAACCCTGTAGCCCAATGATATCAACGTGGACTTCACAAGCTTCAAAATCTCCCCTCACCCCACCGCATCCCAAAATCAGCCCAGCTTGTCCCCAACTCCCTAACCTGTTTTTCCTCCCACCTATCCCCTCTGCCCATCTCAAGTCCCACCCGCACCTCCATCCCCACCTCCCTGACCTGTCAGTCTTCCCTGGACTGACTAATCCCTACCCTAACTCCCCACATACACTCACCTTTACTGGCTCCATTCCCACACCCTCCCAACTTTGACCTGTCTGTCTCCTCTCCAGCTATCTGCTCCTTTATCCATCTTCTATACGCCTTCCCGTCTCTCCCTATTTATTTCAGAACCCCCTTCCCCTCCACCATTTCAGAAGAAGGGTCCAGACCTGACACATCAGCTTTCCTGCTCCCCTGATGCTGCTCGGCCTGCTGTGTTCATTCAGCTCTACACTTCACTACCTCAAATATTTTGGCCACATCTGTTTTCTGTGGCAGAGAATTCCACAGGACCATTGCTCGCTGGGTGAAGAAATTTCTCCTGATCACTGTCCTAAATACTTTACCCTGTATCCTTAGATTGTGATCCTGCTTCTGGACTCTTCAGTCATAGAATTTATTAGATTTTTAAGAGATGCCCTCTTCCCCCACCCCCAATCTTTCTTCTAAACTCAAGTAAATATGGTCCTAACCAATCCAGTCCCTTTTCACACATCTGTCTTGACATCCCAGTAATCAATTTGGTAAAGCTTTATTGCACTTCCTCCATACCCAGAACTCTGTTCCTCAGATAAGAGGATCAAAACAGCACACAGTACTCCAGGTGTAATCTCAGCAAGGCTCTGTACAATTGCAGCAAGCCATCAATCCTCCTGTACTCAAATCCTTTTGCTACAAAGGGCAACATACCACTTGCCTACTTCATCACCTGCCACACCTGTGTGCTTTCTTTCAGCAACTGATGTATGGGAACATATCATTCAATGACACTCCCTTGGTTTTCAAATGATGTTACCAGCGAATCCCCCACAATCAACATTCTGGGGATTACCTTCATCTAGAAACTCAATTAGATTCACCACATAAACAAAGTGGCTACAAAGGCATGTCAGAGGCTAGAAATCTATGACAAGTAACTCAGTTCTAGACTACCCAAAGCCTGTCCATCTACAAGGCTCAAGTCAAGAGTGTGCTGGAATACTCTCAACTTGCCAGAATGGGTGCAGCACCAACACTGAGGAAGCTTTCAACAGTTCATTAAAAATCTTGACAAGGCCTCTCTTGGTCTTCCTCTCTGTTCATTGGTATATCTTGGACAATAGACCCATAAAAATGCCTCAAAAGTGCACAATACATCCCCTACTTAAAAAGGCTTTTTATTGTTACAAGCGCTTAAACATGTGTAGAGGCCACATGGTAACAAACGTAGTTGAGTCAATAACATTATCATAGGTCAGAAGCCACCACAGGAAAATGTGATGGACTTTCGAAATAGAAATACGTTAATAAACCAAATGGGGTTTTACAATGATCTGAAAAACCTGCAAGATGTATTTACCATTGAGACAGTTTTACTTGGGGACCCCTTAAACAAATAAATGGCACCTGGGGCCCAATTTCAGTATTTCTGACTCCTTTTTAGATTTTCAAGATTAAATGTCATTTAAATGGACAGAATATTTTGAGTCACAGGCCCACACCCAGCTCTTCTGCCCTCATCAGCTCGACTGTAGAGACAGGCAGAGGCTACAAATCTCCAAGTATCACTGAGTTGGTTTTAATGAGATAGTTATGACTTGCTATGGGCCTTCTAAAAGGCAAGGACAGAAAACCCCAACTTATGGCCCTTAAACATCTATCACGGTCCCTCAGGTACTCCATGACATTTTTGGCAGAGACCCCACTAGTCAGGTAAAACTGCTTGATTGAGGGGTCTGGCAGACTAATCACTGGTATCAAGTTCATAATTTTTTTAAAAACAGGATGTTTAAGTGGTTTCAAGTGCATTGTAGTTTCAGGTAATGAAACTTTACAACGGTTCATGTATTGACACTTGTATTGTGATGTAGGAATTACCTTTCCTTTTGATACTGGTAAATTATAAATTAATCCCTTTGTACAAAGGGCAGAGAACAAAGAAAATTACAGCACAGGAACAGGCCCTTTGGCCCTCCAAGCCTGCACCAATCCAGATCCACTATCTAAACCTGTCACCTATTTTCCAAGGACCTGTATCCCTCTACTCCCTGCCCATTCATGTATCTGTCTAGATACACCTTAAATGACGCTACTGTGCCCACCTCTACCACCTCTGCTGGCAATGCGTTCCAGGCGCCCACCACCCTCTGCATAAAGAACTTTCCATGCATATCTCAATAAAAAAAACTTTTCCCCCTCTCGCCTTGAAATCATGACCCCTAGTAATAGAGTTCCCCACTCTTGAGGGGGGAAAAAGCTTCTTGCTATCCGCCCTGTCTGTACCTCTCATGATTTTGTAGACCTCAATCAGGTCCCCCCTCAATCTCCGTCTTTCTAATGTAAATAATCCTAATCTACTCAACCTCTCTTCATAGCTAATGCCCTCCATACCAGGCATCATCCTGGTCAACCTCCTCTGCACCCTCTCCAAAGCATCCACGCCCTTTTGACAATGTGGCAACAAGAACCGTACACAGTATTCTGAATGTGGTCAAACCAAAGTCCTATACAACTGTAACATGGCCTGCCAACCCTTGTACTCAATACCTCGTCCGATGAATGAAAGCATGCCACATGCCTTCTTGACCACTCTAATGACCTGCGTTGCCACCTTCAGGGTACAATGGACGTGAACACCCAGATCTCTCTTGGCATCAATTTTCCCCAGGGCTTTTCCATTTACTGTATAGTTCACTCTTGAATTGGATCTTCCAAATGCATCACCTCACATTTGCCTGGGTTGAACTCCATCTGCCATTTCCCTGCCCAACTCTCTAATCTATATTCTGCTTCATTCTCTGACAGTACCCTTCACTGTCTGCTACTCCACCAATCTTTGTGTCATCTGCAAACTTGCTAATCAGACCATCTGTACCTTCCTCCAAAGTCATTTATGTATGTCACAAACAACAGTGGTCCCAACATGGATCCCTGTGGAACACCACTGGTCACAGGTCTCCATTTTGAGAGACTCACTTCGACTACAACTCTTTCCTGTTACCCAGTCAGTTCTCTATCCATCTAGCGAGTACACCCTGGACCCCCAAGCAACTTCACTTTCTCCATCAACCTACAAATGGAGAACGTTATCAAGATGCCTTACTGAAGTCCAGGTATATGACATCCACAGCCCTTCTCTCATCTATCAACTTTGTCACTTCCTCAAAGAGGAAGCAGTTTTTCATTTTACACTTCCAACTGTCACCATTGGGGTAACTGTTTCTATGCATTACAGAAGTGGCTGAACGAAAATGCAAATGCCATATCTTGGCATGCAGAGGCATGAGACATCACAGGGATGGGTGGAAGGGCATACCTTGGTATAGTTTTTTTTGGAAGGGGGTAGCAGGGGTTGGTTTAATGCATCATGGGTTCTGTATGAAGGTGAAGGCATTTCAGTTCTTATCTTTAAAATGCAGTTAGGGCAAAGCCCCAGAGCACTAAAGCAGGCCTTTTAAACATCTTGTCTTTCAGCTGACTAACCTCTGTGACTGCATCCAAACTTTTTGGGGGATCAACTGACCTAAAATTGCCCTGATTCTTTGCAATTCACCTACCTGCACAACATGTCCACAGCAGATGCTATCTCATTGCCCTATGCTCATCCAAAACATCAGAATAACAAGGATACCTTTGCCAGGCTCCTACTCATTGACCTCAGCTCCGCCTTGAACATCCTAATTCCAAACAAACTCATCTCTAAACTGAGAGATCTCAGTCTCTGGTCCCACTCTGTAACTGGATCCTCTACTTACTGACCAACAGACTACAATCAGTAAGAACAGGTGACAATATCTCCTCCACAATAATCTTAAACACCGGTGCCCTGCCAGGTTGCATGATGAACTACCTGAGAAAGTGGGAGATCCAGGTACAGTTACAACATTTAAAAGACATTTGGTCAGATACATGAGTAGGAAAGATTTAGAGGAATATGGGCTAAATGCAGGTAAGTGAGACTAGTTCAGTTTTGGGAAACTGCATTGGGATGGACAAGTTGGACTGAAGAATCCGTTTCTGTGCTGTGCAATTCTACGACTGTGGGGCCAAATTCTGCCCTAACACCAGTTGGCCAACAACACCACTATTGTAGGTCGGATCACAAACAGTGGCAATACAGGAAAGACACTGTTGTCTTTACACCATGCTAAGTACTCAATCTCTTCATCAACATCAGCAAAATGAAGCAGCTAGTCATGGACTTCAGGAAGTGGAGTGGAGGCAACACCCCTGTAGGTATCAGTGGAGCTGAGGTGGGGATGGTTGACAGCACCAAGTTCCAGGGAATGATAATCACTAACGATCTGTTCTGGTCCAGCCACATCAACACTATAGTCAAGGAAGCACAACAATGTCTCTACATTGTCAGGAAGCTAAAGAAGTTCAGCATATCCACAAGGATTCTTAGCAATATTTATAGAATGTTTTCTGTAGTGCATCTATCTGGATACATCCCTGTGTGGTGGCACAACTGCTCTTCATGGCAGCAAGAAACTACAGAGAGTTGTGAACATAGCCCGGACCACCACACAAACCAACCTTCCAACTACTTCTATACTACCCACTGCCTCGGGAAAGCAACCAACATAATCAAAGGCCCCTTCCACCCCGTTATCCTCTCTTCCACACTCTTCTGTTGGGCAGGAGATTTAAAAGTTTGAATACTCATCCGAACAGATTCAAGAACAGCTTCTTCCCCACTGCTATCAGACTTTTGAATGGACATTTCAAAAGTTAATTCTGATCTCTCTCTCTCTCTGCACCTTCTCCATAGCTGTAACACTATATTCTGCACTCTGTTCTGCTACCCTGATGCACTTTGTATGGCATGTGTGCTACACAGACAGATCAAGATAACATTTTTCACTGTAGGTCCATGTGACAACAATAAATCAACTCAAACTAACTTCAACTGACATCCTCCATCCCAGCAATGAAAATCATGCCTCTGGAACCAATATTTCCTGGAGGTAGGAATGCAAAGCCAGAAATTTTCTTGACTCCCCTACACAACTCAAAAGTAAAAATATGGCCCATGGTAACCATTACTGAGGCTAACTTTGTACTCTGGACTTTTAAAAACTAAAATTCCTTATTGGCCAAAGTGGGTTTTAAAGTATTAAATATTTCTGCCATCTTTGATGTTACCTGCAGAACTATCCCTTCATAGTCCTATTTCCATCACAGCCTTCCCTACTCATTGATAAAGGAATTTCGTATTTTCTCTGGCTCCCTAATTTTATTTTGACCTCTCTATGCCCTCTGTTGTCTGTGCGCTAATACATGCTTCTTTGTTCCCTTATGTCTCTATCATCCAAACAAGGAGAACTAGGCTGTTCCGTGTCTTCTGCTTGCTCTGCCATTCAAGAAGATCATGGCTGATCTGACTGGATCTTCAAACCGGCATTCCCAACTACCTTTATAAACTTTTCAATCCATCGCTTAAGAATCTATCTACAATAGACATAACGTGCTGGAGCAACTCAGCATCTCTGGCAGCATCTGGACAGAAAATTAGCTCCGCATTTAAAATATTCAAGGACATGGCTTCCACCACCTTTTCATTGAGAATTTTAAAGACTTGTGTCCTTCAGAGAAAAAGAACTTGGTTCTAGTTTACAATAACAGTACTGACTCAAGCAGGACATACTGTCTCAATTCCTCATAGATTACTACTGTTTTGGCTGAATAAAAAGAATATCTACCATTTGTTACCATTTATATGAAATAGACAACACGCAAGATACACCAGGAGATGGAAAAGGTTTAATATGTAGGTAGACTGGGAAAACCATGTTGGTAGTGGACTGCAAGAAAAGAAGTTTGTGGAATATCTACGAGATGGCTTTTTGGAGCAGCTTGTGGTGGAGCACACACGGGAACAGGCAATCCTGGATTTAGTGTTGTGCCATGAGGCAGACTTGATAAGGGAGGTTAGGGTAAAGGAACCCTAAGGAGGCAGTGATCATAAGATGATAGAATTTACTTTGCAGTTTGAGAGGGAAAAGATAGAGTCAGAAGTAATGGCATTACAGCTGAATAAAGGTGACTACACAGGTATGAGGGAGGAGCTGGGCAGAATTGACTGGAAGAGGAGCTGAACAGGAAAGGCAGTGGAACAGCAAATGGCAAGAGTTTCTGGGAATAATTCAGGAGACGTAGCAAAAATTCATCCCTAGGGAAAAGCAGCATGGTACAGGGATGTTGAGGCAACCATGGCTGACTAAGGAAGTCAGGGATAGCAGAAAGGCAAAAGAGAAAGTTTATAATGTGGTGAAGGGCAGCGGGAAACCAGAGGACTGGGAAGCTTGTGAAGGCCAACAGGGGGCAACAAAGAAAAAAAGAAATAAAAGAGGGAGATGATTAAACACGTGGGTAAGCTAGCCAGTAATATAAAAGGAGGACTGCAAGAGTCTTTTCAGATATCTAAAAGGGTAAAAGACAGGCAAAAGTGAACATTGAGCTACTGGAAAGTGACGGTGGAGAGATAGTAGCAGAGAACAAGGAAATAGCTGAGGAACTGAATAATTACTTCACGTCAGACTTCACCGTGGAAGACACGAGTAATCTCCCAAAAATTCAAGAGAGTCAGGGGGAGAAGCTGAGTACGGTGGCCATCACCAAGGAGAAGGTGCTAGTAAAACAGAATGGCTGAAGGTGGATAAACCACCAGGGCCAGGTGGGCTACAACCTAGAGTTCTGAAGGAGAAGCCGAAGAGTTAGCAAAGGTGTCAGTGGTGATTTTTCAGGAATCGCTCGAGTCCGGGGGGGGAGGAAGTCCCAGATGATTCCAAAATCCCTGTTTAAAAAGGGAGTAAACGATGGAAAATTATAGGCTGATTAGTCTAACCTCAGTCATGGGGAGGATTTTGGAATCCATTGTAAAGGATGAAATTTCTGAATATTTGCACGTATATGGTAAAGTAAGGCAAAGTCAGCATGGTTTCATCAAGGGGAGGTCATGCCTGACAAATCTACTAGAATTCTTTGAGGAGGTAACGAACAGGGTAGACCAAGGACAGCCAATGGATGTTATCTGCCTGGACGTCAAGAAGGCAAAGATCCCTCAAAGGAAGGACTGGCAAGGCTGTTTCCTGCACCTCTTACCAGCTTAGACAGTGACAGCTCAGTGGATACATTAGCTTGATTAGACTCAGGAGCACATTCTGGCAAGAATATTACTGCCAGCTGGCTGAGGAAGAAACATCCCAGATCTCTGGCAGCTAGGACTGCTGCAGAGCTTGTACACGTTCTTCCCCAGGCAGGAAAGACCCAGTGGTGTCAGCCATAGAGGACATCATTAAATGCAAAAGTTGACACAGGAGAAGCATGCAGATTGTTCAGAAACACTCAAAATTGTATCAAAGGCTAGGGTTGTACCACACTGGCTCCAGCCTGCATACACTTTCATGGGCAGATTAGTAGTTGCTATGGAGACCCAGGTCAAGCACACTGTCTGCTAGATATACACACAGATCTGCAATCAATCGCTGCAACCTGTGGTGCTCAATGGCATGGGGCAGATTTTTAGATTTTTTTAAAGATATTTTGAAAAGATATCTAAAAAGATAACTGCTTGCCCCATCAACTGAGATAAAGTATGAAAAAAAAATGATGAACAGCACTACATTATCGTTTCTGAATTACATTTGCTGCAATTTTCCTACCTTACTGGAAGCATGGAAGGAACTGGCTTATGATTAAGCAGGAATGCAGCCAAGCAAAAGCAACTGATTTGCCACGAGCTTAGCTGTGGCTACAGAATTCATGAAACATTGAGGCTTTTGTAAATTATGCTATCTCTACTGATTATGTTTCTGCAACAACTGCTATTTGTGCAAATATTATAGAATGCTGTTGACTGTTAACTCTCAATTTCTGTCAATGTCAAAAAGCTTCTGGTTTTGCCTCAGGTCAGAAAATACATTATCCACTTGCAAGATTTTCAAATGTTTAAAAGGTAATGTCTTCCTATATTACCTTTATCAGCAAAAGCAGAATGGTTGAATATTTGAACATACACAGTTCAATCAGACAGCTGATGGTACCATGGGATTTGGGTTTTCTGTTGCATGAATTGCCAAAAGCAAACATATGAACACAGAAGTGATGAGGAGGTAAATGGATTGCTGTCATTTACAACAAGGGGAATGAAATATAAAAATAGTAATGTTTTACTGAACCTGGACAAGGTCTTCATGAAATCACATGTCTAGTACCACCCAGAGTTTCGGTCTCCTTATTTCAATAATAAGGTATAATTCCATTAGAAGCAGGTCAAAAAAGTTTCCCTTGATTCTTCCGTGGGATGAAGCAAATATCTTATTAGGAAACATTTAACATATTGAACTATACCCACTGGAGTTCAGAAAACTGGAAGTAAGTGAAGGCAATGAGCTAGTGGTATTATTGTTGGATTGTTAATTCAGAGACCCAGGTAATGTTCTGGGGATCTGGGTTGAAATGCCACCATGACAGATAGCGGACTTTGAATTTTAAACAAAAAAATAAGGGATTAGGAGTCTAATGTTGACCATGAATCCAATGCTGATTGTTGGAAAAACCTGCTTGATTCACTGACGCCCTTTCAGGAATGAAACTGCCACCCTTACCTGATCTGGACCACGTGACTCCAGACCCACAGGATTGTAGTTGACTTTAAACTACTCTCTAAAATGGGCAATTAATGCTGACCCAGACAGTGACACCCTTATCCTGCAATCAAATAGAAAAAAACTTATTGAAACATACTAGATTCTAAGGTAACTGGATAGGATGGAAACCAGGACGATGATTAGATCTGCAGAAAACAGTTTAAGAATAAGGTCTCACTTTAAAGACAGGAATAGGAATTTCTTCTTTTCCAATAAAAGGCTGTCAGCAGGTAGAAATCACTTCCTCTGAAGGAAGTGGAGACGATGTTTGAATTTATTTAAGGTACAGTTAGATAGATTTTTGCTGGGCAGAGTCAAATCTTACGGCGGTGGACAGGAAATTGAAGTTGAAACCACAAACAAGCCAGCATGATCTTTTTAATAGCAGAACAGACATGCAGGGCAGAATAGGTGACAGCTGCTCTTAAATCCTATAACTCTAAAGCTACAAGTAAAATTTAAACATGGCAATGTACCCAGGTTTCACAAATATAAATCTGAGGTTTTTGTGCAACCTGCAGCCTTCCAGTCTACCAAACGGGCAGGGTTGCAAAAGCAACTTGGTCTGGTTCCTTGCTGAATTAAAGAATACAGTGTCACAGATAGACAGGGTAGTGACGGCGGCATTTGGCATGCTTGTCTTCATCAGTCAGAGCACTGAGTACAGGAGTTGGGACGTCATGTCACAGCTGTATAAGATTTGGTAAGGCCACATTTAGAGCACTGTGGTCACCCTGATATAGGAAGAATATTGTTAAACTGGAAAGTGTGCAAAAAAGATTTACAAGGATGTTACCAAGAGTGGACGGTTTGAGTTATAAAAGGACAGGCTGGATGGGTTAGGATGTTTTTCTCCTCCTGGAGTGTCAGTGTCGTTTACGGAGACCCTCACATACTTGATGTAATAACAAGACACTGGCCTGACAAAACATAATACTTTATTATTAAGCAAGTACAAGCGGTGGAGGATCGCTGTACACAACCCGGCACAGAGTGTCAAGTTCCATAAGCGAGTCTCCCCGAACAGCAGACAGTCCCTGCTTTTTATACTCCATGTATGAATTGGCTAATACAAAAAAACACAATTACTACATTCGGAACATAAAGAGAACAAGATACAGTATTGATTGCTCAAAGTGACTGATAACGGCAGCATGTGTTTTCCAAGTCACTGAAGTGGCAGAATGCAATTACAAGCTGAAGTATCTGGCTCGAACAAAAGGTCACTGACCTGGCCACTTCAGTATAAACAGGAGTTTCAGACCTTTACAGAAGTTTCACCCTCTTACAGAATTAGATATCTCACACCTTAACAAACGTTTCCCACCCTATCCTATTCAGGCAGGAGGTTTAAGGCAGTTTCCACATACCCCTGTGTAGGAAGACAAGGAGCATAAATATTAATGGGATGTTATCCCATTAACATTTCATCAGAGGCTGAGGGTTGACCCCTATGGAGGGGTATAAAATCTTGAGGGGCATAGATAAGGTAATAGTCAAGGTGTTTGCCATACAGGAGGGAATCCAAAACTAGAAGACAGCAGGCCAAGCAGCATCGAAGCAGCACAAAAGCTGATGTTTTGGGCCTAGGGCTGTTGTGTTCATCCATAGGGAAATCCCCAGCAATTACAGACCAGTAAGTCTCACGTCTGTCGTCTGCAAGGTGTTAGAAAGGATTCTGAGGGATAGGATTTATGACCATCTGGAAGAGCATGGCTTGATCAAATACAGTCAACACGGCTTTGTGAGGGGTAGGTCATGCCTCACAAACGTTAGAGTTTTTTGAGGATGTGACTAGAAAAGTTGATGAGGGTCGAGCTGTGGATGTGGTGTATATGGACTTCAGTAAGGCATTTGATAAGGTTCCCCATGGTAGGCTCATTCAGAAGGTCAGGAGGAATGGGATACAGGGGAACTTAGCTGCTGGGATACAGAATTGGCTGGCCAAAAGACAGCGAGTGGTAGTAGAAGGAAAATATTCTGCCTGGAAGTCAGTGGTGAGTGGGGTTCCACAGGGCTCTGTCCTTGGGCCTCTACTGTTTGTAATTTTTATTAATGACTTGGATGAGGGAATTGAAGGATGGGTCAGCAAGTTTGCAGATGACACAAAGGTCGGAGGTGTCGTTGACAGTATAGAGGGCTGTTGTAGGCTGCAGCGGGACATTGACAGGATGCAGAGATGGGCTGAGAGGTGGCAGATGGAGTTCAACCTGGATAAATGCGAGGTGATGCATTTTGGAAGGTCAAATTTGAAAGCTGAGTACAAGATTAAGGATAGGATTCTTGGCAGTGTGGAGGAACAGAGGGATCTTGGTGTGCAGATACATAGATCCCTTAAAATGGCCACCCAAGTGGACAGGGTTGTTAAGAAAGCATATGGTATTTTGGTTTTCATTAACAGGGGGATTGAGTTTAAGAGTCGTGAGATCTTGTTGCAGCTCTATAAAACTTCGGTTAGACCGCACTTGGAATACTGCGTCCAGTTCTGGTCGCCGTATTATAGGAAAGATGTGGATGCTTTGGAGAGGGTTCAGAGGAGGTTTACCAGGATGCTGCCTGGACTGGAGGGTTTATCTTATGAAGAGAGGTTGACTGAGCTCGATCTCTTTTCATTGGAGAAAAGGAGGAGGAGAGGGGAACTAATTGAGGTATACAAGATAATGCGAGGCATAGATAGAGTTGATAGCCAGAGACTATTTCCCAGGGCAGAAATGGCTAGCACGAGGGGTCATAGTTTTAAGCTGGTTGGAGGAAAGTATAGAGGGGATGTCAGAGACAGGTTCTTTACACAGAGAGTTGTGAGAGCATGGAATGCGTTGCCAGCAGCAGTTGTGGAAGCAAGGTCATTGGGGTCATTTAAGAGACTGCTGGACATGCATATGGTCACAGAAATTTGAGGGTGCATACATGAGGATCAATGGTCGGCACAACATTGTGGGCTGAAGGGCCTGTTCTGTGCTGTACTGTTCTATGTTCTATGTTCTATGTTCTATGAACACATTCTTGTCCAGGTGAATATCTCAACCACAAATACACTAAACATCAACAGTTTTTAGTAACGCAAAATTCCTTACACAATGACCTTGAGATATATTTTCCTGGTCAGTATTTATTTATTTTTAAAGGCTGCCATCATTTAAATACATAAATCCCCAATATCATGCAGAGTATTTCTCCTCACTGGGATTCGTCATAAGTGATAGCTAGATTCTGTTACATTTTACAATAACAAATGATGTTTCTCAGACCACCAAGTACAGGAATTGAGATTGTACAATACGTTGGTGAGGCCTCTCCTGGAGTATTGTGTGCAGTTCTGGTCACTCTGCTATCTGAAGGATATTATTAAAATCAGACAGGGTTTAGAAAAGGATGTTGCTGGGAACGGAAGGTTTGAGTCATAAAGATAGGCTGGGGCTTTTTCCACTGGAGCTAGGAAGTTGAGGGATGACCGATATTGGAGGTTTATAAAGTCATGAGGTGCACAGATAATGTTAATAGCAAGGGTCTTCTCCATTCACCACCCACCGCAGGGGGTGGGGGGGTGGGGGCATATTTTTTTAAGGCGAGAGCGAAAATTTGAAAAAGGTTGAGAGGCAGCTTTTTTTCAAAAAAAAGTGGTTTGTATGTGGAATGAATCGTCAGAGGTGGTGCTGAATGCAGATACAGTTATAACACTTAAAAGGCATTTGTAAAAGTACACAAAATAGGAAAGGTTTGGAGTAATACGGGCAAAATGCAGGCAAATAGGACTCCCTTGGTTTGGGATGAGACCATTTTGACATATCAGGATCATGCTGCTATTTTGTTGCATTTCTGACACAACAGAGAGCAAAACAAAAATACTGATGCAAAGTCCCTGCAGCTATATACAGCTATTGTTCAGTTTACTGAGTCAACACTCCAAATAGTTTGATTTCCTTACAGGAAGTGAAGTTCCACCATTTCAATGACAGTCATGCAGTTACTAAGTATTAAGAGCACAAAGGGCTTCCCTGTCACAGAACAAAATCACACATGTATTTGAAAATGCTGGTTTTTGAAGCAATTAACTGCTTGGTCAACATAGAACTTAAAGTTAGGAGCAAAATGTTGATGCTTTTT
Source organism: Stegostoma tigrinum (assembly GCF_030684315.1). Lineage (NCBI taxonomy): Eukaryota > Metazoa > Chordata > Chondrichthyes > Orectolobiformes > Stegostomatidae > Stegostoma > Stegostoma tigrinum. Next base: position 3,151,541 of record NC_081373.1, read on the forward strand.
GCTAAATTCCCCATTGTGTTCAGGGATGTCTAGTTTCGGTAGGTTATAGGGGGTTGGGTCTTGGGTGGCATGCTCCGAGGGTCGGGGTGGACTTGTTGGGCCGAAGGGCCCGTTTCCACACTAAGGATTCCATGAATCTTGTATTCAGAATTACAATGCAAGAAACAAAGAAAATAAAACAGACAGACAGACACTCTTATACAGCATAAGAGGGTGCTGATTGGCTGGGCCAGCACTGACAACAGTTACCTGTCAATCTTAATTGACAGACCAGGCAGGTTTGAAGAAGATGCAATATGCACATCAAATTCCTTCTGGCTACATAAGAGATGATCTTGAGTATTTATACGCAGTTTCTAGCACATGCGTATGCATCACATTGCAGGTCCAGCTGATGACCTTAAATTGGTTTCCAGTGTACCTCTTAGCATTGTCTGGATTATTTAAATATAAACGATTTCTAACAGGGCAATCATATCTAATGGTGCATATATTTTATTTAGGCTTGCAAACACAGGTAGGTTGAGCATGATCATCAGCATGCTGCGTGCTGCAAATCAGTCAGCACAACATCTTATGACCCATAGTTGTTGAGATGTATGGCCTACACACCTGGCATCAAACTGACACTATAACTCAAGATAACAAAGTGTGGAGCTGGATGAACACAGCAGGCCAAGCAGCACCTCAGGAGCACAAAAGCTGACGTTTTGGGTCTAGACCCTTCTGAAACATCAGCTTTTGTGCTCCTGAGATGCTGCTTGGCCTGCTGTGTTCATCCAGCTCCACACTTTGTCATCTCGGATTCTCCAGCATCTGCAGTTCCCGTTATCTCTGACACTAAATCTCAACTGACTTACTAATTGGTGCAGAAAGCAGAATGCATTTTTTACTTCAGGGCAGCATATGTGCACGGAGCAAGTTATTCACGGATTTACTACACAGTAACAGTGTGAGACTGTTAAGTTCACCTATCTTTCAAATTTTTGGGACATATTCCCCTTCCAGGATAATTTGAGGTAGACTGGGCACTGAACTGGGCCAAAAGTGTGGACCTACACACCTACCTTGAGTTTTTGAAATATATGATGATAGATATGACTGGGTTTATCTCATTAACATACAGGATACTTCTATGTAACCTTTTAGCATCATGCTTACAAAATAAGCAAATGGTCAGGGCTCTGTTCGTAACATTGCTGGTTAAGATTGATCTCGAAGCATATGAAAGTGTTGGAATCCCAAAGTGTAAAATGATTAGTGAAAGTAGGTTCTCAGTAGAAAGCAATTAAGAACCCATTGGCAGACATCTCAAATACATCTTCGAGAATCGGGTACTCATTTGATTGCTCCATTTTAATGGCAAACTTGAGTACAGGATGGAGGTTAAGGTGTGTAAGAAACTTCTTGGTTGCTCCATTCAAAAAATGTGATTCATTCATTAAAGAAACTTTAAGCTGTTTGTCTTAGATTTTCACACTGTTCTTCAAATTCTAATTAATGGGGGGGGGCGGTTTCCTACTATACTGGCACAATTAAGGTGCCAATAACAAATAGCACATTAAGTCACGCAGAAATAAACTCAGACAACTTGAATTTGCCACGTCCTTTCATGCAGGGATGCTGAGATTCATGTGACAACCCCAAAAAATGCAAGTGGCGCAATTGTCTAGTGGTATTATCACTCGATTAGTTATCCAGAAACTCAACTAGTGATCTGGTGGCTCGGATTTGAATCCTGCCATGGCAGATGGTGGAAAAGAATTAAGAATCTACTGATGACCATGAAATTGGCCATTGCTGAAAAAAATCCATTTGGTTCACTACTGTCCTTCAGGAAAGAAAATCTGCCTGGTCTGGCCTACATGTGACTCAAGACCCACAGAATGTGGTTGATTCTTAACTACCCTCTGAAATGGCCTAACAAAGCAATCAGCCCTTGCCAGTCAGCAACACCCATGTCTCATTAGTAAATACAAAATGCCTTAAAACAAACAGAAGTAAGTCACATTTAATTTCCAAAAGAATACACTGCATGGTGGAAAAACCAAGATCAAATTTACAGTAGAATTATTCTACTCAAACTCACAGATAAGTTGTCACATGTTGCATGCCCCAAAACTTTGCAGTCAAAGAGAGTTTGAGCAGGTGAAATGTTACAACAGGATAAAAGGTTAATGTCAATGATGAATTAGCAGTGAGGAACAGTGAGTTGGGAACTACCACTGCAGCTTGCATATAATACCTTTAACATAGTAAAGCAAATGATACTTTACATGTCTAAGGAGTGCCACAGCCACACAATTTCTTCATTCAGCAAACTGTTAGTAACATTTAACACATGATTCACTCATTTAAGAAACTTTTAAACTTCTTCAGCCAACGATCTGTTCTGAATTTTCACACTTGTTTTGCTTTAAATACTGATATTGGACTCTTACTATATTCGAATCAAAAAACAAAAAATTGCTTGCACAAAATATGTGGTCCTATTATTTAATACGTAAATATTGACGACTTCAGCCAGCATAATTTCCCACCGTTGCCATCAAATTGCATATGCACATGGCATCCAATTTACCACTATTTTTAAGCAATTCTCTTGCAGAAAATGAAAGTGGTTCATTTACCCTGAGTTTAGCCTGAGCTGCATTTGATGGCAGACCTCCATATAAGTTACTATACTTTTGAGTGTGCACTGGGTATGTGATGCAAGCCTCAATCCACTCTCTCCATGTTTGTTGTGACAGGTTCTCCTGGGTTTACATTTATATACAGCATATTATATTTAAAGACTTTGCAGCAAATTACTGCTTTTGCAAGGTAACTATGATTTCCTTAAATTGTGTATGAGAAACAGAAATTGCTGGAAAAAAAAACAGCAGTGTCTGGCAGCATCTATGGAGAGAAATCAGAGTTAACGTTTTCAGTCCAATGATTGTTCCTGAAAACTGAGGAACTTCCTTAAATTGCATGCTTTCCAAGGTTTTTGCAGAAGAATCTGCAAACCTCATCTATAAAATGGACTTTCCTTTATAGTGACCAATTTTACAGTTTTCTTGGGTAAACGGCTGATTAGAGATTGTGGCTCACCACTAAAGTATTTGTACTGAATCGTTTTCTCACAGCATAATCTGTAGGAGTCAAAAGCAATTTCTAGACCGACCTAGGTATCTTCTTCAATAATATACCTGGATGCCGTAAGTACTAAACCAGGAACCGGCGTTTTTAAAGAGACAGGTGATATGCATCTAAGAGTTAAATATTTGTCAATTTTCTCACCCTGCACAGATACAGTAGTCTAGATTGGGTAGGTAAAAACACATTGCAGGAATTACATGTGCCTTTGAAGCCTTGTATTACATACTAGTTCTGATTATATTCCAAAATTCTTTATTCCTGACAAACATCTAGTAATCAGCTACAATTAACAAATTAATGATTTATCAAAAAACAAAAAAGTCTCAAAACACAAAGCCAATGTCATGGGCCCAGTAAACATTGTTCAGTGAACTTCAAGCATTCCCCTGCTAGAACAACTAATCACACAAATCAAGGTGCTTCTCAGGTGTGTTATCCCACAAAACATGATCTCAAGCCACACAGGGGATAGGTGGTCAGGTGGTCAAACGTTCCAAGGTCTGCGCAAATAAAGACATAGCCACGAATGTCAAAGCAATTGAAATAGGAGATGATCAAGAGGCCAGACTTAGATAAGTGTAGATATCTGGCCAGGTTTTGGGATTGTTGGTAATTGCAAAGTTATGGCAGAACAAAGTGATACAAAGGATTTTAAAGCAAAGATGTTACTTGACCGAGAGCAATGTAGATCAACAAGCTTAATGGTACATGGGACATCCCCCTGCCACCAAGAATGCCATTAGTAGGGTGCCAAAAGGATTGGTCCTAAGGATTTCAACTGTTTACTATCTATAATGACGACATGGAGGGTGTAGCGTGCAGTTTTTTTTCACAATTTGATGATACAATCCCACTTTTTTGTACGTAATGATGAGGATCTGAAAGCAGCTACAAGAGAATATAGATATTTTGATCTGGTGGTTAAAAAAAATTGGCAGATGGAGTTCAATTAAGAAAGTAAGTGTGAAGTCAGGTACTTTAGTAGGGAGAATAAAAAGTCAGACTGACTATCTATTAAATATGGTGATAGTGCCACACAACAAGATGAAGGGTATTCTCAACATGAAGGCAGGTTCTCATCTTGATGATGATTGTGCAGTGGTCACTCTTACCAATACTGTCATGGACAGATGCACCAGCAGACTGGGGAGGGTGAGGTCAAATATGTTTTTCCCATCTTGTTAGTTACCTCACTGCCTGTGCAGGCCCAGTCTGGCAGCTATATCCTTTAGAACCCCACCAGTCATGCTACTGCCGAGCCATTGAAACAGTCGTGACCAAAAAAATACCCCAAGAGTACATTTTCTGATCTCGCCATCCGAAGTACTTCCTCTAAGTGTCGTTCAACATCAAGGCATACTGATTCATCAGGAGGTGGTAACCAGCAGTTTTCCTTGCCTAGGTTTAATCTGAAACCATGACTCAATGTTGAGACTTCCAGGACAACTTCCACCTGACTGTATACCACTGTGCTGCCACCTCTGCTGGTGGGACAGGGCATATCTAGGGATGGCGACGGTGGATTGTGGGACATTGTAAGGTATGATTTCATAAGCATTGTTGTGTCAGGCTACTACTTGACTAGTCTGTGGAGACGGCTGGCTAATTTTAGTACTGGAACCCTGATGTTAATAAGGAGAACTCCAGAGGGTTGACAGGCATATTACTGCTGCTGTATTTTCTGGTCCCCTAGGTCGATGTCAGGTGGTCCATCCAGTTAACTTCTTTATTGACATTTCATAGCAATTAATACAACTGAGTGCTTGCTAGGGTCTTTCAGACGGCAGTTGAGAGTCAAACACATTGTGGATGCTTCCCCTCATGGGAGAATCTTGGACCAGACAGACAGAATAGTCTCAAAATAAAGGGGTTCTACCTTAAGCAGGATGGGGAGTAATTTCTTGCCTTGCAGTGTTGAAAGTCTAGAACTCCTTGCCAGAGAGAGCTGTGGGGGCAGAGTCCCTGTGTCTATTTAAGGCAGAGATAGATAGATTCTCAATCTGTAGGGGAAATGAAGGGTTTATGGGGAAAACGTAGGAAAAATCAATATGAGCAAGGATGGATCAGTCATGATTCTGTTGAATGGCAGAACAGGTTCAAGGGGACAAATGGCCCATTCCTATTTTTAATGGTCTTATAAACTACAGTTATTATTCAGTCATTTATCATATTGGCAGTAATCACTTGATATTGTTATCTTTCTCCTTGGCTAAAAAAGCAGCTCTTAAATGGCTAAAGCAATTCTGTTTTAAATTTTCAACAGCACAGCCTTTAAAGAGCAAGTGACCTGGAAGACAAAATAAAAACAAACACAGCCAAGGAGAGGTCCTAAAGTATAAATACATTGTTCCATTTAATGTGTCTTTGCAGACTTATCAAAAAGTTTATGTCACCAATACTTAACCCTGAAGTACAGAGAATTTTGAAAAAAAAAATGATTTTGAGATAATGGCAGATGTCGCGTGACTGACAGTAAGTCAGGAAACACGGTTTCAAAAAAAAAGAGTTATATACAATTGACCTCCTTCTATGCTGTTCACAACCAAATAAAAGCTTTAAATTTTGTAGCTGTTTTTCTTTCTCTGTCCACCAATTCTTTATCCTCCTTAACAAATTTACTAAATTCAAGTATCAGTGCAATTTAAGATACCTGTCTTTGAAAGGAACCAAAAATAATTCCAAATATTGGCAGAGCAGTATTAAGATACAGCTTAATATAAAAATGATTGACCTGGCAAAACAATCAGCCTGGGGGATGCGTGCAGGAGAGCCTTGCTAATCAAAGTGTTTTGTTAAAACATAGAATACAACTTAGGCCAGAGCTTCAAAATAAAACAAAAGCAAGCAGCAGGACGTTACTGTAGGTATTTTCAAATTGGTTATTGTTTTATTACATTGTGGGCAAAGTAAAATCGTTAGATAGGTATAGAAAAAGTGATTTAAAATTACCTGCAAGTTTGGAAAAAAAAAGTGATTCAATTGGTTCATCTAATGTTAGTTACTGTTTCCATCTGGCAGCTTAGGAAAAATATCAAGCTTGATCAGTTAGCTATTTTATGGATTACTTCTTTCTGACTGTTGGTTTACCAACCATTCAAAATGTCAGCATATCTATATACAGTGTTTTTAAATTAAAAGGATAAAAGTGTGATGATCAAATTATCATATGGACCCTTTATGGTAAAGCATACACAATTACAGTATGACTATATCTGTAATATAGGAGACAGATCTCAAAACAGCTTTGTTTATTTGGCATCAACTACAAAACATGCAATTCCAAAACTAATGTGTCAGCAGTCGCAAAACGGAGACACCAGAAACCAATGAGATTTTTGTAAAAGTAGTATAGCAATATCCAGGAACTGAATAGAAAACAATAATCTTTTTAGATCTTATGGTGCTGCACTTAAATCTGGAAAGACACATACTATGAGTTGATGCATACAAATCTTTTGCCACTCAGGATTGGTAATCAAACAACAAATTAAAACTGCTCAAAATCTTGATGTAGAGGTGCCGGTGCTGAACTGGAGTGGACAAAGTCAGAAGTCACATGACACCAGGTTACAGTCCAACAGGTTTATTTGAAATCACTAGTTTTCACAGCACATCCCCTACAGGTGAAGAGAGAGAAAAGGGGGCACAGATACGGATTTTATGGGCAGAGAGATCAAAAAGATTATACAACTGGCACGAGTAGAGTGATGAATTTTAAGACTCTGCAGTTGACCAAGAATGTTAGATGGTGTGGGGAAAGAGTCAACAGCTGACTAACAAGTGAAGGGATGACAAATAATCTGATTAAATGAGGCAGAGAGATAATTACATAAATATTAAAAGTAAGGTGGTGCTGGAGACAAACTGAAATGACTGGAGTAACACAATGGGTAAGAGTTGTATGCCAAGGGTCTAACCAAAATAACACGTAATCCAAAAAAAGTGTACAAACTAATTAAGGTGGAGAGATCATAAAAGTTATCAAGTTGGTGTCAAAACAGGACTGTAAGGAAGGTTTTACAGATACAGAATACAGTGTGGTGGATCACATGCAGCTCGACATCAATTCAGATCAGGGTTGAGGCCATTTTCATGGTACAGAACTTGGTCATTCTGCATTGTTGTACATGTTGAAGTCTGCCTTGGAGGACACTCACCTGAAGATCAGAGGCTGAATGTCCCTGACTGGGAGGGAACATTTCTGTCTGGTTATTGTTAGAGCATCCATTCATTCGTTGTCATAGCATCTGCATGGTCTCACCGATATACCAGGCCTCAGGGCGTCCCTGCCTACAGCGTATGAGATAGGCAACATTGGCCAAGTCATGAGTTTCTGCCGTTTACATGGTGGGTGGTGCTCCCACATATGATGGTGGTATCCGTATCGATGATCTGACATCTCTTGCAGGAGGTTGCCATGGCAGGATTGTGTCGTGTTGTGGTCGATGTTGTCCTGAAAGCTGGGTAATTTGCTGCAAACAATGGTCTGTTTAAAGGTTTGGCAGTTGTTTGAAGGCAAAGAAGTGGAGGCTTAGGGTTGATCTTGGTAAGATGCTTGTTGTCATCTATGACATGTTGAAGGTTGTGAAGAACACGGTGCACTCTCTCCACTCCAGAGAAGTACTCAATGAAGGAAAAGCTATCATTTGTATCCTGTGTGTGTCTTCGGAGGAGGTTATTGTGGTTTCTCACTACGGCACATCACTGGCGACTCATGAGTTGTGCGCCATATCCTGTGCTTATGAGGGCAGCCTCCAAAATGGTTAGGTGTCCGTCGTGTTCCTCCTCATCTGAGCAGATCCTGTGTAGGCACAGGGTTTGTCCGTAGGGAGATGGCTTCCTTTTTTTAAAAAAAAACCATGTTTGGGTGAAAGCTAGAGAAATGCAGCATTGTGAGGTTATCCACGGACTTGTGATAGAATAAGTTACTGTGGTGCCCGTCCGTGATGGAGATCATTCGTCCAAGAATGAGACTGATTCTGAAGAGTAGCCCACAGTAAGCCTGATGAGATAAAACTTGTTGATATCACTATGTCACTGCTTCGGTGATTCTGGTGGACAGAAATTCTGCACAACAAAGAAGTCGTGCTCAAACTTGTGCACGAGAACATCGATATATTGAGGTGCACGTTTGGTTCCACGTCTGGATGAAGAACTGGTTGACGAGATACACAACGCAGAACTGCCGAGCAGAAATGATAGCCAAGTTCCATACCCATGAAGGGACAAAAAACCCTGCAGATGCTGGAATCCAAGTTAGACAAACAGGAGGCTGGAAGTCCTGAAGAAGGGTATTATCCAAAACACTGACTTCTTCTTTCCTCCAGATGCTGCCTGATTCGCTAAGTGTCTCTACTGCCACACCCATGAAGACAGCCACAACTGTGATCTTGGGCTCATGTCACACCCGCCTCACCTGTTCTGTATCTGTAAAACGTTCCATACTGTCCTGTTTTGACACCATCACCTTGATAATTTGTTATGATCTCTCCACCTTAATTAGTTTGTAATTCTGAATTACATATTCTTTTGGTTAGTGCCGTGACATGCAACTCATACCCATCGTGTTATTCCAGTCATTTTAGTTTGTCTTCAGCACCACCTTACTTTTAATATTTTGTAATTAACTCTCTGTCTTATTTAATCACATTATTTGTCATGCCTTCGCTTGTTATTCAGCTGCTGGCACTTTTCTCATACCACTTGACACTCTTGGTCACTTGTAGAGACCAGCTGTATGATCTTTAGATCTCTCTGCCTATAAATTCTGTGTCTGAGTGCTCTTTTCTCTCACTTCACCCGAACAAGAGCTTGTGCTTCGAAAGCTTGTGATAACCCTATTGGAACTATGACCTGGTGTCTTTGCCCACAATCTGGCAAAATATGAAGCTCCGAAAGCTGGTGAGGACAGCTGTATGGAAAGTTTTGCACAAGCACATTAGAAAACATGCCTGAGAATCGAATACCTTCAATCTATATCTAGTATCCAATGTTATTTTTTCTGGGCCAACATTTTTCCCAAATGTGGGAGGATTTCTGGCTGATGGTTTGCCCTGGTCTTAAAAAAAATTAAGATCCTTTTGGGCCTTTCAAGTAATAGTTATTGCGTTAAACTACCCAAGTGCAATACTTAGGAGGAGGAAAACTTTAAAAAAGTTTTAAACAGTATAAACAGAGACCGCACTTCAAAAAGTCTTTTATTGGCTGTAAAGCACTTTGGGCTATCCTACAGAATCACGGAATAGTTACATCACAGGATTCAGTCATTTGGTTCATCACATGCATGAGAACTTTCCACAGGAAAAAGTCAGCTAGCCCGTTCTATGTATGTCTACACTATTTCTCTCTTCAGACAATGTTCAAATTCTCCATGTTTTCAGGCAGTACATTCCAGACTAATCCCACACCGCATGGAAAAAACCTTTGCTCATGTTGCCATTAAATTCCTTTCCCATCCAGCTCAATTGGAGCTGCCCCTTGTTTCTCAAACATTCTGAGTTTGGGGTCAGCTTGTTCTCATCTACTATTAACTGTTAGTCCATTCTCACACTTTCTAGAGTCAGAGTCATAGAGATGGTCAGGATGGAAACAGACCCTTCAGTCCAACTAGGCCAAACTGACTAGGTATCCTAAATTAATCTAGTCCTATTTGCCAGCATTCGCTCTTTTTCTTTCTAAACCATTCCTATTCATATACGTAGCCAGATACCTTTTGAATGTTCTGACTGTACCAGCCTCCACACTTCTGGCAGCTCATTCCATACATGCAGCATCCTCTGCAAGGAAGAAACTGACCCTTGGGCCCCTTTTAAATCTTTTCCTCTCACCTTAAACTCATGCCTTCTAGGTTTTGACTCCCCCATCTGAGGGAAACAGACCCTTGTCTATTTATCTTATCCAAGCTCATGACTTATACAAACGTCTAAAAAAGTCACCACTCACCCTCTGATGCTTCAGGAAAAATAGCCGCAGACTTTTAAGCCTCTCCCCATAGCTCAAACCCTCCAGCCCTGTCCGTGTCAAGTTTCACAACATCCTTCCTATAGCAGGAAGACCAGAATTGAACACAGCAATTCCAAAAGTGGCCTAACCAATGTCCTATACAGCCTTAGCATGGCCACCTAACTCCTATACTCAATGCACTGACTAGTAAAGGCAAGCATACCAAATGCCATCTTCACTAGCCTATCCACCTGCAACTCCACTTTCAAGTAACTATGCATCTACACCAAGTTTTTTTAAAAAAAAATTCCCCAGGATCTTACCATTAAGTGTACAAGTCCTTACCTGATTCGCCCTTCCAAAATGTAGCAACTTCATATCTAAATTAAGATTCAACCTGACTTCTTTTTATACACCAATTTTCTAGTTTATCTTACTCTGTTTAGTTGTCATGAGTCCTCTGGCTTTGTTTATCCTACCTTTTCCACACATAGGAATGTACCTCAATTGCACACAACCCAAATCCTTTTTCAAAGACAGTTCGTTGTTCTGTTACAGCACTGCCCATTAATATTTCATTCCAGTTGACCTGAAAAAGTAGCACTAGCAGAGTGCCTGCAGGGACATTGCATATCTCATGTCTAGGACCAATCTATACCATATAGCTTGTCCAGGTTCAAACCTTCTCCACAGGCATCTCAATATCCCAGGAAAATGTGGTCAAAGACGCCACGCAAATGAATGCCTACCAAGGTGGTATTTGCAATAAAAAAAAGTGGAAATCCACCTCTAATTGTGAACAACTGCTCACGTATGGCACAAAAATTCTGAACCATTTTCAAATTAGAAAGAGAAGAGAATCAGCCAACACAGACAACAGAAAAATAATTTAAAATTTGCAAGTCTTCTCAACATAAAGCTATTGTCAAAACACTATTTTAAACTCCAAACCTAAATCTGTATTGTTGAGAAGGTATTTACTTTTATGACAACCAAGAACCCATTATTCTTGCATTGAGATCATGCCCAACACAGCTGCAAAGGAAATGACATCACAACAAAAACAGTGCTAGAACTTAAGAATTACTAGCTTCATCCACAGCTGCGCACAGCAGTAGGGGAACCAGTACTTTCTCTTTTCGTTTTCATTTTCTGAAAAAACAAAAAGTCTAACTAAAATGTGTGACGGAGTATAAATATTTTAACTGACACAAAGATGTCAGAATTAGACAGACATAAAAATGTTGGACTCTAAAACTAAGCAGTTCACTACTGCATGATGTACTCAATCTTAGTTCGATATTTTGTAAGAAAGTGGCCATTACAGGATCATCTTGGGGTGGTAACCGCACAAAATAATTACGTGTGAAAGAATAGTGCTAAACATCTAATGCTCTCTTTGCTGTCAAATCTGAAATTGTTTACAAAGTCTGTTAGGTTTTGCGTACTCCTAAATGAGGATTACTTCAACTCCATGATTATGAAACATTGAACAGAGTGAATCTATCAGCACGTGCTAGAATTCATTTACCAGGCAAACCAAAATTAATCCAATATGCTACGTATCAACATTTTTAAGAAGTAAATGCCATTCCATGACAAAACCTTGCAAATACCAAGGGCAGAGACCAAATTTTTGATATATTCCTGTATCTTTTGGTGTTCAAAGAAAAAGGCCAGTTTCAACCCTCATGGCCATTTTACTTCACTGTAACCACTCTAACGTCCATTCACACCTAACTGCTCAGATTTTCTTTCCCCTTCTACCGGCAGCCAGCGTAACTCATTAATTTCAATTTCCTGTTCAGAGCTATCTTGTTAGATTCCATAGCTCACTAGAATGATGAAAATTTGACACCATTGATTGACCAGAAAGTTCTACTCTAAGCTTAGTGAAACTTAGAAATAAATTGGGTTATCCTGGATCCAGGAATCAGGCAAGGCATAAGCATATCGTCAAGAATTAGCTAACCGGAGACAAAAGCTGTCAGTAAATCATCACAATACTTTGAAATACTCGGCACAGACCTAGAAGTATAACAGGAATATTTTCTGCAAAAGCTCTGAACTAGGAATCTCTCATTTTACTTTTCGCCAAAAATATAAACTGTTGTCATTCCAGAGAGCTAGAGTAGCTTTGATATTTTGTCACAATGGTCATGTCCCTACCCCTGGGCCAGCGGGTCCAGGTTCAAGTTCCACATGCTCCAGAGATGTGCAATAACAGCTCTGAACAGCTTTGTTAGAAAGTATCTAGATGCCTTAAACAGCATTCAGAACAACATAGATTGAACAACCAATAAACTAATGTGACAACTGTAATTTAAGCAAACACGCATCTAGTCTCAGAACATTAACCCCAAAAGGTTTATTATAATGTCAGTCAAAACTGAAGTCACTCACTCACTGTCTGCACTAAATCAAGACTGACTAACAAGGGAGACTTTGATTGCAAACACAAATATTTCAATGTAGGATACGATGTCTTATCTCACATTACAGGGAAGCAAACACACTAGGGAACTGGAGTCTCAACATTGCAAATGGCAATAGAAGTTGTTAACAACACTGTAGACTGCATATGAAAAGCTGTGTCGTGACAGGACACATGGCAAGCAAGGAGAAATACCACCTGACCACACACGTGGCCTATGTCAAAGATATACTATACTAGAAAATTATTAAGATATGTCATCTCCCAAATCTAAACCTTAAATATTCTTCAATTCCTCATATAGACTACCCTTGCGTAACTGAACCGCCAGATGCAGATGGCAATGCTACTCCTGTTCAGATATTCTACCTGTGGATAAGTAGGAAGCTGAGTGGATGTGGAGGAAGACAAACACAGGTAATCCAGCAACTGAAAACTGGATTGAGATGCACTGCTAGCTATGACCTTAATGTGAGCAAGCAGGCAGCATTCATGATGGAATAATCTGTGTAGGAAACCCCTATGGAAGAGGTAGATTGTTCAAAAGAAGTCTGCAATGGATCTTTGCGATACTGACAGGGGTTCTGATGACAACAGTAGGTGCAGCTACAGTGGAGGTTTTATGGTTATGGGCAAGCCAAAAGTAGGACCTAGTTTCTTTATCGCTGGAGTTGAAGTTTTTCAAACACAACGTCGTCGAAACATTGTTCAAATCAACCCAAAACTGACCGCTGCCTATCAGATGCAGTGAGGCATAGCAGCTTCCAAATGGAACCAAGGAGGGTCAGAAATGAAGATAACAAAGTGTGAAGCTGGATGAACACAGCAGGCCAAGCAGCATCTCAGGAGCACAAAAGCTGACGTTTTGTGCCTCGACCCTTCACCCAATGGATGTCTCACCAGATATTTGAGCAGTCGGGCCTCCAACTGAGAGCTAGGCACAGGAATATGGTTCCTTCACGAACAGGCTCAATAATTTATGCTATTTTGTCTGCACTTGTGAAATAAACTGTTGGTTTGTTGTTAAAAACCAAACCAGTAATATTGCATGCCTAGGTTTCTGGGAAAGATCAGTCAGTAAAATTAAAATAAAAACAAATTATGATCTTTCAGATGGGTTTTTTTCCCTGAAGCGTCAAGATTTCAGATGGCTTCAGAACACAGATTGCCAATTTCACTGAAAGATACTTATCTCCAACCAGGAGGGCCACAGGTGTCCTTAAACATGAAGAGTGGACCAACTGAAGGATCTCTATTGTTGTTTCAAAGATTGGTACTCACCATTTACCACCCCACCAATTTTCATAGCATCTATGAACTTACTGATGAATATAGTGGGATTGAAATGCGCAAAGTGTACCATAATAAGCAACGCTCCCAACCCTATGGGACACAGGCTTCCGATCACGAAAACATACCCCCCCCACTCCACCAACCCTTACCATTCAAGCAATTCTAAAACCATATTTTTTGAAATTCTCAAATACTCTTATCTTAAAGGTTCTCTAAGTCCAAATAAACTACATCAAATGCATTGTTCTCATCTAAACACCTGATTGAATTTTTTGAAAAAGGTAATCAAGTTGGTCAGACATGACCTCCCCTTAACAAAACCATGCTGACTATTCCCATTTAATCCTGCCTCTTCAAGTGCAGATTAACCAGAGGGTGGGGAAGCTGTTGGAAATGACTGAAGGACAGAATTAGACTGACTGGTCTGTAGTTTCTTGGTTTCCCTCCTTGAATAATAGTGCCACAGCAGCTGTCCTCCAGTCATATAGTACTTCTCCTGTGGCCTGGGAGGAATAGAAACTTATTGCCAGCGTAATAATTGGAGGGTCATGTCAATTGTCAGATACTCAATGGGAAAACTCAGAAGGGTGCTAAACCCTCCACTTTAGGTGCAAAGGAAGCATTACTAATGTGTAAACTAGTTCTGTAGTCTTGACACTAACCACAGTTACAACTAACTGCCCACACGTTAACAAGACACTGAAAGGATGGTATTCCAAACTGGTGCCGGAGGGCTTATTGGGAGCACAAAGAATGTCATTTAGCATCTGTAATGCCCCTGTAACCTTCATGTGCATGACAAATAAATGCTTTCAGTGACCTTCATTTCCATTCCCTCCTTATGTACTTGGACAATATGGCTCATCATTAGAGGTAACCTTGAAAGACCATGCAATCTGTGAAATTTGCCTGCTTGTCGCAGTTTAAGCCTACTCCTGCTTCACTGAATGCACCTCCACCTACCTTGACTCAGTTCTTTTTCCTGGTGGTACTGCCCACCTATGCTTGGGGCATTACTCACACCCTCTATCTCATCCAGAACTTTCAATTCCCTGGCCTCCAACACCTTACCTTCACCACGGACATCCAGTCTCCATACACCAGCATCCCCGTCAGAAGGGCCTAAAACATTCTCTGCTTCTTCCTCTCACAGGCCCAACCAAGGCCCCTCTACCAACACACTCATCCACTTGAGGGCAAGGACAAGTTCCATCAACAACTTTTCCTTTAATTTCTCCCACTTCCTACAAACTTAAGGGATGGCTACAGGCACCCGCATGGGTCTGAGCCATTCCTGCCTCTTCACAGGATACCTCTTCTGCTGTTACACTGGCAGCATCCGTCACCTCTTCCTGCGGTACATTAACTGTATTAGCACTGCCTTGTACTCCCTTGAGGAGCTTGAACAGTTCATCAACTTTACTAATACCTCTCACACCAACCTCAAATTCATCTGAACCATCTCAGATACGTCCCTCTCCCTCCTGGACCTTTCTGTCTCCATTTCCAGTAACTGTCTCAGCATCGACATTTTTTTCACACCCACCGACTCCACCACCCCTCACCCGCTCTCTGGCAAGAATTCAATCCCATACGCCCAATTTCTCCGCCTCCACTGCATCTGCTCCCAAGATGGAGCTTTCCACTCCCAGACAGTCCAGATGCCCTGCTAGTTCAAGGATCCAAACTTCTCCCCCGCTCCAGTCATTCATAATGCCCTTAACTCCATCACTTCCGCCCTCAAAAACCCAACCCCCAAAAGGTCAGAATCTCCTGGTCCTGACATCACCCCACCGACCTCCGCATCCACAGCGTCATGCTCCGTTATCTACAATCCGACCCCACAGCTAAAGAGATTCTTCCTGCCCCACCCCATCTGCCTTCCGTAGGGACCACTTGCTCAGAGACTCCCTTGTCCGTTCCACACCCCCCCACCAGACCCAGCACTTTTCTCTGCAACCACGGGAGGTATTACACTTGCCCTTACACCTCCTCTCTCACCTCTGTCCAAGTCCCAAAATAATCTTTCCAAATCCAACAGGGATGCACTTGTACATCCTCCAATCTGGTCTACTATATCTGTTGTTCCCATTGTGGTCTCCTCTACAGATCGGTGAGACCAAGCGCAGACTCCGTGACTGATTTTCAGAGAATCTGCACTCTGTACATTATAAGCTAACAACATCTTCCGGTTGCCAACCACTAACTCTGCCTCACACTCCCCGGGTGATATGTCCATCCTAGGTCTCCTCCAGTGTCACAATGACGCCACAAGTAAACTGGAGGAACAACACCTCATATTCTGCCTCTCAAGCTTACAGCTCAATGGCCCTAAAATTTACCAGTTTCAAAACTGGTAATACTCCCAGCCTTATCCCACGTCAAACCTATCCTCTCATTCCCACCTCCTTGATCTGGTACAACCTGTCCATCTTATTTCTCACCTATCCCCCCACACTTCCAATGACCCATCTCCACAACCCCCATTCCACCCACCCTCACTCAGCTCCAACACCCTCACTCTATTTATTTGAGCTCCTTTCCCCCCTTCCCAGTCTAGAATGTGCTATGGCTAAGATTTGGATGAGGATTCGAATGAAGCGTCTTGGTTGCATTTACAAGCAAGATTCAAACCAGATCCAGATAGGGCCAGCCATTTGTGGTTTCACCTTTGCCGTGCATTTTAATAATGAGTCCCAGCAGACATCAACAGACTGTGCCATTCCTGGAAGGCCGAATGCACATCAAAACCAGCAGTGAATGGAGGAAGTCTGATCAGGGATGGACACTGTTGAGGGGCTGGAAGTGGCCTAGGAAGGTGGCTCATACAGATGATTAATGTCTAAATTGACAGAAATACTTCAGCCAAAGCAGGAAAACACATATCCCAGCACAGGACTGCTGGCCACAAAGTAACCTCTAGAGATCACTGCAACGGATTTTGCAATTTTACAAATGAGGAGCGGTTGGGAGACAGTACATTTGTAGTGTTTTGGATTTAGCTGCCAGCCAAATACATTAGTTCACTTACCTGGCTACCCCTTGGTTAGCACACTCAGCACTCCTGCTGCTGAATTACAGACTGATTATTATCGAACAGTTTAGAAGTGATCATAGAATACTAGATTGGTGCTTCTTGCAGCTCTCTTGTTGGGGAAAAAGGTAATATTCACTTATGCACTGCCTTTCATGGCCTCAGAACCTCATATAATTTTACAACCAGTGAAACACAAAGTGTCCTTGTTTCAAAAGTAACACGGGAAACTCAGCAGGCAAGCAGTGTTATACAAACAGCAAAGTAATAAATAAATCGATTATCTTCTTCTGTGTAGATGAATAGATAAGTGTTGGTCATGACATTGGAAACATTCCCATCACTTTTTTAGCAATGTCATGGGATCTTTATTTTTAGCCATGGGTACATGGAGTCTCACCTAAAAAGACAACAGCCCAACAATTCAGAACTTTCTCAGTTCTGTGCTTGTAGACGGGGGCCAGTCCATTAAACAGTTAAAGTGCAGCAGAATAGAAGCTACGTAACCCCGCTTTTCAGACACTTTACCGCAAATACAGTGTGTCTGTGTGTGGAACAGGAAGAAGGGAGTCATGGAGACAGCACTGGAAATTAGGAAACTCCGTTTTGCCCCAGGTTTCCTACTTAAAATTTCAAAATAAAGCTAGCTTTTTAAGTGAGAAAACCTGTAACACAATTTAAAAAACAAAAGTTTATTCATTCACAGGAATTGGATGTCACTGGCCAGATTAGCATTTACTGTCCATCTCGAATTGCCTGGAGGCATTTAAGAATCAACCATGTGTGTGTCAGTCTGAAGGCACATGCAGGCCAGACCCAGTAAGGACAGCAGTTTCCTTCTTGAAAGGATGTTACTGAACCAGATGGGGTTTTTTTCCTGACAGTTGTCAAATGGTTTCATGGTCATCAGACTCACAATTCCAGATTCTTTACTTAATTCAAATTCCACCACCTGTCATGGTGGGATTCAAATCTGGCTCCCTAGAACTTTACCTGGGTCTCTAGATTAGTAGTCCAATTAATACCATTAGGCCATCATCTTCCCAATTATACAAAGCAACTGATAGGGCAAGACTGCGGTTGCTGAGCTAGCGAGGATGTTGTTAGGGAGGATGTATGAACGGTTGAGGAGAAAAGCAAGATTGCCAAGGCGGCAAAAAAAAATGGGTTACAAATCGATGGCATCCAACCAATGCCACTGCAAAGGACTTGCATCACTCCAAAACCCGAATACACCGACGAGAAAAAGGTCATTTTGGCCAAATTAAACAGACACAAAACTGAGTCAAGTTGAATGAAGAGAACTGATCGATATGCTGCCATGAAGTGTCTGCCAAAAAGTCACCCAAACCTCAAAACAAACACTTAAGATACCAGGATAACAACTAGAACAATTTTATACCTTTAACGGCAATTAAATTGCTGTCTGCTGTAGAAGAAAAACTGTCTTAAAAATTTGGAAGAGAGAAATTTGCTAATATTTGCGACCATGAGAACAAACAGAAAAAAACATTGGGAAACATTTTGATTTAGTAATAATAGCAACTGAATAAAAATCAATGTTTACTTGTTCATATTAATGCTCCTCATAGGAAAACTCTAACACACGTCATATTATTTTAAAAATGCAGATTTATTGTTCTTTTCTTTTCATTCCCAACAGTGTTCAGCAACAGATATATATCTTTGTTCTTGTCTGCTTTTTCAAAATTCTCATTTCTCTTGAATGAGACAATTCCCTCACTATTCCCTCTTCAGAGCAAGACACTGGATCCCATTGCTGGTTCCCCACGCACAGGTTTCATGCAGCAAGTTGCAACTCAAAGTCTTGCACTTATGCTGTGTCAAAGGCACCAGAACACTCCAGTAGACTGGTCTCAAAAAATTAAGAAACCCATTTTTGTTTAATCATGGCTTTCAGACAAACTTTATTTCTGGTTGCAGCGGCGGCGCGAGTGGAAGCTTGGACCTGGGGCCTGTCAGGAAGCCGGTGAGTCAGAGATTTTAAATCTTTAAAAAGCTTATCTCGAGCGTCGGAGCCTTCCATTTCTTTGTGCAGCAGCACCCCGGAGCAGAGGTTTCTGGGAACGGAGTGACTTTTTTTTTTACATCCCTCAGCTACATAGTGATTGTTGTGTAAACCCGAGACAAATCAAGGTAAGCTTCTCTTTTTTTTTTAGAAAACTTTATGTTTAGGGGATTAGCAGAGATGGCAGTGCAGGTAGAGGAATGTTCCTCCTGCATGATGTATGGGTGAGGGACACCATTAGTATCCCATCCAAATAGGTCTGCAGGAAGTGCACCCAACTCTTGCTCCTCCAAGACCGCATTAGGGAACTGGAGCGGGAGCTGGATGAACTTCAGATCATTCTGGAGGCAGAGTCAGTGATAGACAAGAGTTACAGGGAAACAGTTACTCCTAAGCGTGAAGAAAGCTGGGTAACTGTTAGAAGGGGGGAAAAAAAGCAGTCAGTGCAGGGATCCCCTGTGGTTGTTCCCCTGAAAAACAAGCATACCATTTTGGATACTGTTGGGGGGGACGACTTACCAGGGGCA
The DNA here is from genome assembly GCF_030684315.1 of Stegostoma tigrinum. NCBI lineage: Eukaryota > Metazoa > Chordata > Chondrichthyes > Orectolobiformes > Stegostomatidae > Stegostoma > Stegostoma tigrinum. The sequence continues at coordinate 3,170,941 of NC_081373.1, forward strand.
TGCAGTAGGGTGTAGGTCTCTGGGAGAGAGTCTGTCCCTCTTGCACAGAAGGGAAGGAGTGGGGGGGGAGATAGGAAGAGAGTGATAGTCATTGGGGACTCAATAGTTAGAGGGACTGATAGAAGGTTTGCCGGGAACGAAAGAGACTCACGGTTAGTGTGTTGCCTCCCAGGTGCCAGGGTCTGATGTCTCAGATCGTGTCTTTGGGGTCCTGAAGGGAGAGGGTGACCAGCCCCAAGTTGTGGTCCACATAGGTAGAAAGAGGGATAGGGATGTCAGGCAGGATTTCAGGGAGCTAGGGTGGAAGCTGAGAGCTAGAACAAAAACAGAGTGGTTATCTCTGGTTTGTTACCCCTGCCACGTGATAGCGAGGCAAAGAACAGGGAGAGATTTCAGCTGAACACGTGGCTGCATGGATGGTGCAGGAGGGAGGGCTTCAGGTACATGGACAATTGGGGCTCATTCTGGGGAAGGTGGGACCTCTACAAACAGGACGGTCTCCACTTGAACCAGAGGGGCACTAATATCCTGGGTGGGAAATTTGCTAGTGCTATTCGGGTGGATTTAAACTAGGTCAGAAGGGGGATGGGAAACTGACTGGTAGTCCTAGTACACAGGAGGCTGAGCGTAGGGAGGACATGGACAGGACCTCACTGTCACGGGAGTGTGCTGGCAGACAGCAAGCTGGATTGAAGTGTGTCTGCTTTAACGCCAGGAGTATCCAGAATAATGTAGGTGAGCTTTCAGCTTGGATAGGTACTTGGGACTTGGATGTTGTGGCCACTTAGGAGACATGGATAGAGCAGAGTCAGGAATGGATGTTGCAGGTTCCAGGGTTTAGATCTTTCATTAAGGTCAGGGAAGGTGGTAAAAGAGGGAGAGGTGTGGCTTTGTTAGTCAAGGACAGTATAATGGTGGCTGAAAGAACTTTTGTTGAGGACTCGGCTACTGAGGTGGTACGAGCGGAGGTTGCCGAGGAAGGTTTGTCGACTGAGTCAGTACGGGTGGAAGTTAGGAACAGCAAGGAAGCAATCACCACATTGGGGGTTTTCTACAGACTCCCAAATAGCAGTAGGGAGATCGAAGAACTCATAGGCCGGCAGATTGTTAAAAAGTACAAACGTAGCAGGGTTATTGTTATGGGTGACTTCAACTTTCCCAAAATTGATTGGAACCTCCTTAGTGCAGATGGTTTGGATGGAGCTGTTTTTATCAGGTGTGTTCAGGAGGGTTTCCTTACTCAGTATGTGGACAGGCTGACGAGGGAAGAGGCCATTTTGGATTTAGTGCTCGGCAATGAGCCAGGACAGGTGTCAGATCTCGTGGTGGCAGAATACTTTGGCGACAGTGACCACAACAGTCTCACATTCACCATAGCCATGGAAAGGGAAAGGAGCAGGAGCAGTTACCAGGGGAAGATAGCGTCATATTTAACTGGAGAAAAGGAAACCATCAGACAGGAGTTGGAAAGTATAGATTGGGAGCAATTGTTCCACAGAAAGGGCACAGCAGACATGTGGAGGCTGTTTAAGGAGCAGTTGTTGCGAGTGATGTATAAATTTGTTCCTCTGAGACAGGTAAGAAGGGGTAAGATTAAGGAGCCTTGGATGACGGGTACAGAGGTGCTTATCAAAAAGAAAAAAAAGGTAGCATACGTGAGGTGGAAGAAGCAAGGGTCTAGCACAGCTTTAAAGGATTACAGGCTTGCTCGGAAGGAGCTCAAAAGTGGACTGAGGAGGGCCAGGAGGGGGCACGCAAAAGACTTGGCAGGAAGGAGTAGGGAGAACCCGAAGGCATTTTACTCATACGTGAGGAATAAGAGAATGATCAGGGAGAAGGTAGGGCCGATCAGGGAGAGCGTAGGGAACTTGTGCATGGAGTCTGAGCAGATAGGGGAAGCCCTAAATGAGTTTTTTGCTTCAGTTTTCACTAAGGAAAGGGACCTTGTTGTGAATGAGAACTTTGAGGAGTAGGGAAACAGGCTTGAACAGATCAAAATTGAGGAAGTTGATGTGCTGGAAATGTTGGCAAACATTATGATTGATAAGTCCCCAGGGCCAGACCAGATTTATCCTAGGTTGCTCCGGGAAGCGAGAAAGGAGGTTGCTAAGCCACTGGTGAAGATCTTTGCTTCCTCACTCTCCACGGGAGTCGTACCGGAAGATTGGAGAGAGGCAAAATGTTGTTCCTCTTTTCAAGAAAGGGAATAGGGAAATCCTTGGAAATTACAGACCAGTCAGTCTTACGTCTGTGGTTAGCAAGGTTTTGGAAAGAATTCTGAGGGACAGGATTTATGACTATTTGGAAAAGCATAGCGTGATTAAAGGGAGTCAGCATGGCTTTGAGGGGGGCAGGTCGTGCCTTACAAATCTTATTGAGTTCTTTGAGGGAGTCAGGAAACAGGTTGACGAGGGTCAAGAAGAGGATGTGTTGTGCATGGACTTCAGCAAGGCATTTGATAAGGTTACCCAACGGCAGGCTCATTCATAAAGTCAGGAGGTATGGGATACTGGGTGATTTGGCTGTCTGGATTCAGAATTGGTTGGCTGACAGGAGGCAGAGAGTGGATGTAGATGGTAAGTATTCTGCCTGGAGGTCAGTGCTAAGTGGTGTCCCGCAGGGCTCTGTTCTTGGGCCTCTGCTCTTTGTAGTTTTTATAAATGACTTGGATGAGGAGGTGGAGGGGTGGGTTAGTATTTTTGCTGATGACACAAAGGTTGGAGGTGCCTTGATAGTATAGAGGGCTACTGCAGGCTAGAGCGAGACATTGACAGAATGCAGAGCTGGGCTGTGAAATGGCAGATGGAGTTCAACCTGGATAAATGCGGAGTGATGCATTTTGGAAGGTCGAACTTAAATGCTGAATATAGGATTAAAGGCAGGATTCTCAGCAGTGTGGAGGAACAGCAGGATCTTGGTGTTCAAGTGCATAGCTCCCTCAAAGTTGCCACACAAGTAGATAAGGTTGTTAAGAAAGCATATGGTGTTTTTGCTTTCATTAACAGGTGGATTGAGTTTAAGAGCCACGAGGTTATGCTGCAGCTCTACAAAACCCTGGTGAGACTACACTTCGAATATTGTGTCCAGTTCAGGTCGCCCTATTATAGGAAAGATGTGGAGGCTTTGGAGAGGGTGCAAAGGAGGTTTACCAGGATGCTGCCTGGACTGGAGGGCTTGTCTTTCGAGGAGAGGGTTGACTGAGCTCGGACTTTTCTTTCTGGAGAGAAGGAGGAAGAGAGGTGACCTGATCGAGGTGTACAAGGTAATGAGAGGCATGGATAGAGTCGATAGCCAGAGACTTTTCCCCAGGGCAGGATTGACTGCCACGAGGGGTCATAGTTTTAAGGTGTTAGGAGGAAGGTATAGAGGAGACGTCAGAGGGAGATTCTTCACCCAGAAAGTTGAGAGTGAATGGAATGGTTTGCCAGTGGTAGTCGTGGAAGTGGAGTCATTAGTGACATTTAAGCGACTGCTGGACATGCACATGGCCAGCAGTGAATTGAGGGGAATGCAGGTTCGGTTATTTTGTTTTTGGATTAGGATTATTCCACGGCACAACATCGTGGGCTGAAGGGCCTGTGCTGTACTGTATTTTTCTCTGTTCTATGTTTATGTCTGACAAAATCTTTTGCAATAAATACCAGTGAATAAAACCTAACAAGCATCAAAATGTATATGTTGCCTCAGTTTAAATGCAGATGACACAGAAAAGACAAAAACAACAAAACTGATTAATTTTGAAGGACATCTAGGAACTAAGCTCTTCAGACATCTGTCCAATTTGTATTTTTTGCTTTTTTTGGGTGATTCCTTTTCTGATGTTTCTATTGTATTCTGCAGCATATTTGCTATTATCAATCTCTCTATACACACACACACTTAATGGTTTCATCATTGACCTTTTTAAGTTGAGCATCCTCATTTAGACAAAGATGAACCACTGTTCAACTTCACTTGCATAAATAAGTCATTTGGCTGCATTTAGATCCATCTACTAACGAGGCACGATCAGGCCCACAAATTGCTACAAGTCAAAAATCTAACCACAACAACCTTTGACTACAATTATTAAACTGAAGGATAAGTAAGAGATGGGAAAAGAGATTGTCTTAGGAAAACAAATCTTATTTCGCTAAAATATTTCATTTCAGAAAAGTTGAACATCATAACAATATAATCACTGAAATATAAACTGGCTTCTAAATTGAAGAAAAGGCACAACGAATTGCTTTGAAAATTGCTATTCTTTTCAGCACATTAATTTATGGCTGATAAGCACCATAGCAACAGATGCTTCATGAGACAAAAAAAATTACACAGAACTTCACTGCAATGTACGCTCAACACAGTTGAAGATTTACTTCTGTAAGCAAAGATCAACATTTTGAAATCAAGCTGGACAAACTGTTTCAAAGTGCATGTTTTAATCAAACTATTTTCTCATTGTGCCCTATCTTTGCGACTGCACTTCAAAAGCAACTAAATTTCTTACAATATCACCACTTAAGTAGACCAAGAGATTCGGAAGATATGAATTTATGTACGTAGCCTGCTGTTCCCGTCCCCAATAATGAATCCCATCTAAAATAGAGCATAGAACAATACAGCACAGTACAGGCCCTTCGGCCCTCGATTTTGTGCCGACCTGTCATACCGATCTCAAGCCCATCTAACCTACACTATTCCATGTACGTCCATATGCTTATCCAATGACGACTTAAATGTACCTTAAGTTGGCGAATCTACTACCGTTGCAAGCAAAGCGTTCCATTCCCTTACTAGTCTGAGTAAAGAAACTACCTCTGACATCTGTCCTATATCTTTCACCCCTCAATTTAAAGCTATGTCCCCTCATGCTCGCCATCACCATCCTAGGAAAAAGGCTCCCCCTATCCACCCTATCTAACCCTGATTATTTTATATGTTTCAATTAAGTCACCTCTCAACCTTCTTCTCTCGAAGAAACAGCCTCAAGTCCCTCAGCCTTTCCTCATAAGGCCTTCCCTCCATACCAGGCAACATCCTAGTAAATCTCCTCTGCACCCTTTCCAAAGCTTCCACATCCTTCTTATAATGCGGTGACCAGAACTGTACACAATACTCCGAGTGCGGCTGCACCAGAGTTTTGTACAGCTTCACCATAACCTCATGGTTCCGGAACTCGATCGCTCTATTAATAAAAGCGAAAACACTGTATGCCTTCTTAACAGCCCTGTCAACCTGGGTGGCAACTTTCAAGGATCTGTGTACATGGACACCGAGATCTCTCTGCTCATCTACACTACTAAGAATCTTACCATTAGCCCTGTACTTTGCGTTCTGGTTACTCCTACCAAAGTGCATCACCTCACACTTGTCTGCATTAAACTCCATTTGCCACCCCTCAGCCCAGCTCTGCAGCTTATCTATGTCTGTCTGCAACCTACAGCATCCTTCGTCACTATCCACAACTCCACCGACCTTAGTGTCGTCTGCAAATTTACTAACCCATCCTTCTACGCCCTCATCCAGGTCATTTATAAAAATGACAAACAGCAGTCGACCCAACACTGACCCTTGCGGTACACCACTGGTAACTGGTCTCCAGGATGAACATTTCCCATCAACTACCACCCTCCGTCTTCTTTCAGCAAGCCAATTTCCGATCCAAACTGCTATGTCTCCCACAATTCCATTCCTCCGCATTTTGTACAACAAAATCTGATCGCAACAAACATCATGAAGTAAACAAAATGAGGCTGTGTATATAAAGACAATGTTCTATTGTTAGAAGATGAGTTTGTCCCTAAAGCAAAATGCTGCTGTTTCCAATCCTCTCAAGGGAGGTTCATATCCACTACTTTATAAAACGTTGAACTTCATCAATAAGACCAGATATTCAGAAAGTGGAATTTTTACTATTTGCTTTCAAATGATCAGACGAATTCCAGATTTTTAATTCTTCCCCCCAAAATTTCCCCAAAGACAAATTCAGAATTGCACTGGCCTTTTTCACAAAATTGTATGGCACATACGCACCTGATTTTCTGCCTTCATTATTGATTCTGATTAAAATCTGTACTTGCATGAAGGCAATATTCTTTGCTGCTATCACCGAAAGGACAGATCTGATGGCAGCATAAAGGAATGCATCAAATCAGACTACATTTTCACAAATCTTTTTCGGCAAACCAAACTCTTAATCGTAAATCACATTTCATAAAAAGTAAATAAACAAAATGTCTCAATTTCGTCCGTCTTGAGCCAAACAACTCAATGGTCTACACAAAGGAAAGAAATCTTAGAGCAGGGTATCCACTCAACTGGGATTGGGATAGGACAATAATTCACCCTTCCCCAATTTATGTAAGATCTCAAAACTTCACTATTATTTAACCATATTTCAAAGTATATTTAGTTCTGTGGCCTTGATGATGATGATCGAAGCATTATCTCAATAATGCCACGAACAAGAAAATAACTTTCATGAATAAAGTAAACTAGACAAGAATTGCATGGTGCATTTGGAAACTTTGAGATCCAGCACTGAAGTTATGGTAAGCGTAACAAGTACATAAATAGCTTCCGGCTAAATCTCACCAACTCTCACTGCTTGTCCAACAGCGAGGCAAGGTTGGAAGCAAAAGCTCCCAAACGTTCTAAGATTTCCAATTTCAGAAGACTGTGTGGACACAGCTTGGAAGAACCTACTCATTCAGCCAGATTACAGCAAGGCCCATCAACAGGAAAGTGTCTTTGAAATGAAACTTAGTGGCATAATTAGTTTGGAACACTACACAGACATCCTGGCGGCTTGGAGTAAAGTTTTGGAGATGGAATTAAAGTACAGCAACAAACCTTAATAAATTTGGGCAATTTCAACCTAGCACATAAATATCTGGAAGCACTGAATGAAAAAAAAACAAAAGCCATTAGCATTAATGAGCTCTGCTACAGCCAAAAAAGAAACGCAATGTGACTATTTTCCCACACAAAGTGTGCCAGAGATTTTTTTAAAACAGAAAACAAGACTGAATTCAACATTTTCCACTAGGACCAGTACATGTGACTTAGTTTTGTATTTAAAAATGGGGATCTAATATGCAATTGCTCTCAATGAAGCTCACTAGATTGCGACAGAGCGACAGGATTGAATGAGAGCATGAGCATAAGAGGGGAGAAGCGAGACAGTGATTGAGAGCGCACTGTAAGGGTTTGGGAAATGAGCAAGGGGATTTGGAAGTCACTGGGTGAGTGAAGGAGGGGGAAAGCAAAGAATTCAAAATGCAGTTTAAAGTACCATACATGTACAGGAAGGTATTTTCCAAGAGTTACGAATTGCATCAAACTCCATTGGAGAATAGTAGCTTATGGATAACCAAATGTGGGTGCAATACTTCGAATGCATCATGTCCATGTTGGCCTCTATCTAGACAGCCACAAATATCAAAATGTCCCCTCTTCTCAGAGATCCATCTTGACTTTGACAACTTTTTTCTTCCCCCTCCCTTTATTCATTCATTCACAGGCTGAGGGGGTCACTGGCTTGGCAGAATTTCTTGCCCACCTAATTGCCCGGAGGGTAGTTCAGAGTCAGCCACATTGCTGTGGGTCTGGACTCACACGTAGGCCAGACCAGGTAAGGATGTTTCCTTCCATAAAAAGGACATTAGTGAACCAGATGGGTTTTTCCAACAATCAACAATGGATTCATAGTCATCATTAGATTGTTAATTCCATAAATGTCTGGAATCCAAATTCCACCAGCTGCCATGGTGGGATTTGAACCCAGATCCCCAAAACATTATCTGGGTCTCTGGATTAACAGTCCAGTGATAATACGACTAGGCTATTGCCTCCCTTTGTGTCACAGAGCCTATTATACCAATTGAAGAAGATAACTTGCAATTGGAATAGCTTGTTATGGAACTTTAATAATTCTATCACAGTACCAAGGAACTTGAATTCAAAGACACACCTGTATCAAGTAAGTGATAGTGATAGAATCCCTCCAGGGTGGAAGCAGGCCATTCAGCCCACTGAGTCCACACCAACCCTCACACAGGACATCCCACCCAGACCCAATGCCCTACCCTAACCCATAACCCTCCATTTCCTATGGCTAATCGGCCTAGCCTACACATCCCCGGACACTACGGGACAATTTAGCGTGGCCAATCCAGCTAACTTGCATCTCTTTGGACTGTGGGACGAAACTGAAGCACCCGACAGAAATCCATGGACAGAATGTGCAAACTCCACAAACAGTCACCAGAGGCTGGAATCAAACTTGGGTCCCTGGCACAGTGAGGCGCTAGTGTTAGACAGAAAGGAGTAGCATCTTAAATCAGTCAATTAATCTTATTATGGATAGCAGTACTAGCTGGACAGATTAAAGCTTTTCCTCCAAGTAGCAGTCTTCCCTAAAAGCAGAATGCTGTTCGAACCACCAAGCTGAGCAACACAGTTGACACAGAAATGGCTCATAGGTAATTCATGTTCAAGACGTAACTGGCCACAGAAAAAAGGCCAGTATATACTTCAATCACGATCAAGGGAACACAATCATAATACAAATGTCATCAATCACTGCAATCCACAGAGGCTCCACTGCTAGAAATAGAAAAACAACTGTTAGGCTGGAGGAGAAAAGGAAAGAAAGAGAGATTAGGCAAATCTCTGTATGGATATCTACTCAGATCCCTACTCCCAAACTATTACCTCTAACATTCCTCCAAGGAGCTATCCTTAGCCACATCGCACCCCTTGTTGGCATGATTTGAGAATGGTTCATTCTCACATGTACAGTGACAACACCTGTTTTTTTTGAGAATTACCTCTTTCAACTCCAATGATGTTAGAACTATCAGATACTCTCATCCCTTGTCAAACATTGTACAAGTCGAGCTGTTCCAGTAACCTGTTCAAACTGGGTGGGGGACTGGGATCAGCAAACGTTAACGCTAATGTTGTGTGTGCAGGCACAAGCAAATCTGGACAGTAAGTCAACAGAACCTCATCAGAAAATTGGGGTTATCTAGTCATCCCAGTCTGTCAATCAACAGATAAAATGAGCTATGGGCTTCAAAATTATACTGAAGTTCCCAATTCATTTTAAAGGGAGTTCATTTGAAGCAACAATCACAATTCGCTTCAGTTGTCTGGAAGAATGGAAAAAGGCAAAGATTTCATTCAATTACTATCTATCAGTAATCTGCTGTTAAAGGCAGATCTGTAGTGTCAACACAGAATTGGGTTTGACTGTGATATTACTGAATTGGTGCAAATTCTTCATTAATTTTAAAACTGACTTTAGCTAAGAGTGAATGCAATGAAGAAACCTTGCAAGAAGCTAAGCTTTTGCTCATCAGTAAACAAAACAACACAAATATGTATTACAGTTAAAACATTAATCAAATTTCATACTAATATCTTCCCTTCATGGATGTGAGTTATGAGAGTTTGCTCGTTGAGCTGGAAGGTTCGTTTTCAGACATTTAATCACCATTCCAGGTAACATCATCAGTGAGCCTCCGGTGAAGCGCTGGTGTTATGTCCCGCTTTCTATTTGTCTGTTTAGGTTTCCTTGGGTTGGTGATGTCATTTCCTGTTCTTTTTCTGACATCACTAATGCAGGAAATGACATCACCAACCCAAGGAAACCTAAACAGACAAATAGAAAGCGGGACATAACACCAGCGCTTCGTCAGAGGCTCACTGATGATGTTACCTAGAATGGTGATGAAACGTCTGAAAACTAATCTTCCAGCTCAGCGAGCAAACTCACGTCCAGAACCTCAACCCGAGCTACAAATCTTCTCAAAACTCACTATCTTCCCTTCATGTTGGACGTCTAGTAACTAAAACAGGTTAAGGTAGAAACTTGGATGTTTGAAGGATGAGGCTTCGGCTCTCTCCATGTTATATCTCTCTCCAAACCTTTGTTTCACCAGAGATGCACTGATGATGTCACCTAGCAGGGTGACAAAACGTTTGCAACCAAACCAACAGGTTTAGCAGGCATGGCTACAACCTCATCCACCACCTGAGCTACAAATCTTCTTGAAAGAAAAAAAGTTTATAGAATGGCACATTTAAGCAATAATGTGAAGCAAGACTAGAACAGTAGACTACAGCTTGTTTTTTTGCTCTCCCTAGACAGGGTTTTCAAAAGTTTGATACTTTTCAGAGTGAGCAGATGCAAGCAACATAAAAAGAACAAACACTAAGACAGTCTTCAAAAACGATTTGAAGCATTAAACTCAGTTTCTCTTTACACAGATGCTGCCAGCCCTGCTGAATCTCTCCAGCACTGTTTTTATTTCAGATCTCCTGCATCTGCACTACTTTGCTTTCATCCAAACACTATTATCCTTTTGGAGACTGGGTTGCATCTTTCTGTTTTGTAAAAAAAAGACACACACACACACTAATAACTCATTAGTTTATCCAGTTCAAATCAAAATCAGTTCCACAAAAATGTACAGCTTTAACTAATTTATGAATGGACATTCTTTGTTAGGTTTGAAACGAGTATTATGATAGCTGTAGAAAAGTTTACACAAAGTGTTTCTGAATTTTGAAGACATCAAAAGGCCAGAGACTGCTAAGTAAATTCAGATGTTGAACTCCTACTATCAAATGAGATCAGCTTAGGTAAAATGTGCCAAGTCAGATTCAACAAAAAACAAACATACCATTTGTAAAATCAATTAAATCAGTCAAAAAATTAACTTAAAAATGCTTATCAAAATAAATAATTCCCATTTATAAGCTAACAAAATATTTCCAAAATTGGAGTGTTTTGTTTGATTGTGCATCCAAACATTATGCCACTAACCCATTTCCAAAATTGCTGGAAAATTCTGCAAAGCAAATTGAGTAACTGGCTTCATGTATGGTAATCAGGAATGACAGTCGAATGCTATGGTTGGAAAAATACCTGCACATTTGTTCGAGGCAACAAGTTACAGGCGAGGATATAAACAATGAAGTTGGAGGCAAATCAATTCCAAATTATTACTTTGCTTTCTAACTATTTGGATGTCAGTTTGATTTGTTAACTACTACTTTTGTTATCATCTTTCATAAAGAGAACACTTTCAACTACATTTTATAGCACAATATATAATAGTTAAACACAAACTTTTTCCTTTTATTAATTGTGGCCATTAGTAACAAAATATTTCATATTGAATCTATTTGAAATTTGCAGAGCAAACAGCATCAAATTAATCTTAATACAGGTTAAGCAGATACTTTAAAAAGGGATTTGATTCACTGACAATTGCTTTTGAAAATAGCAAGCTCTTGCTTTTTTAATACTGCTTCAAATTATTGTTTTGCAAACAAAAAAATATAAAAGCCTTTACTTTTTAGCTGCTCCTTCCAACTGTTTTGCCTTTAGAAAGAATTTGTAAAATTCCAAAGTTGCAGATCTCAATAAAAGCTAGAGAATGCAAATATATATGGTCTGGCATATCCACATAAATATCACATTTTCTCTTGTCTAGAGTGTGCTAAGGTGGGATGTCAACCCATTAAAGTCAACAAAGGGCAGGAATAAAGTTAATGGATTTGGTCTCTGCAAGCTGCATGTTAAGTAGTTCATGATTTATTATTGGCAAGGAAAAAAGTGACTCATCTCAACTATGGAATATATGAGCTACTCAGCAAAGTATACAGGATAAATCACAAATTTGTTTAAAAGCAAAGTATCTGGAATATTTGTTTGTATGTTTACGACCAGTTTTACATGAGCCTTGGTTTAATTTCACTAAGTAGCCATTTCAGTTCAGCCAGAATTTACAATATATGAATCAACATCTGAAACTTAACAGATGTCATTGAGGTTTCCTTTTCGTGATTTAAGAAGAATGTTGTAACATTTATTTTGCATCTATAAAACATTTGTGTCAAGTATGTGCTGCTCCAATGCACTGTGGGAAGCCAAATCAACATCCCAACAAAAACAAACTGTGCGGGTGCTGAAATTGGAAACAAAATAGGTATGCCAGAAAATTTCAGTAGGTCTGGCAGCTTCTGTCAAGAGAAAGCAGTCATTTCTTAGTAAGGTATGGACTGGGCAGGGACAGTCAGCATAGCTTTGCTAAGAGGTCATGCCTTGCAAATCTGAATTCTTTGAGGAATTGACAAGGGGGGACGGGAAAGCGATGAGGATAGTGTAGTGGATGTTGTATACATGGATTTTAGTCAGGTATGTGACAAGGTCTCACAAACTGATCAAAAAAGTAAAAGCCCATGGGATACAGGGTAATGTATTGAATTAGATCCAAAGTTAGCTTAGTAACAGGAAACAAAAAGGGAATGGTTGATTGTTGCCCTTGCGTATCCAAAGCTGTTTCAAGTGATGTACCATGGGGCTCTGCATTGGGACCCCTGCAGTTTGTTTTATGCATTAATGATTTGGAGTTGAACTTAGGCGCACAATGGGAAGTGGGCAGACAACACAAAAATGGGCCATGTAGCAGTAAGTGCAGACAACAGCTGTAATCTCTAAAACAATATCGATAGCTCGGTGGAGCAAACAGGGAAGTAGCAGATGGAGTTCAACTCTAATAAGTGTGAGGTAATGCATTTAGGGAGGTCAAACAGTTAAAAAGGAAATACACAATAAAATAGAATATACTGAGAAGGATAGCTGAACTGAGAGATCGTGGAAGGTAAGTGGTCCCTGAAGGTAGCAGTACAGGTTGATAAGGTTTTAAAAGAAGGCATGCAAAATGCTCTCCTTCATACATAAGTATACAGAGGTGACAGAATGTCAAAACTGTACAAGACAAATCAGTGAGGCCACAACTGGAGTAGTGTGCGCAGTTCTGGTCACTGCATAATAAGGACGAATTGTTCAAGAGAGAGAGAGAAGAGGAAATTTATTTGAATGTTGCCAGGACTGGAGAACTGTAGGAGGGAAGATTAGGGTTGGTTTCCTTCGAACAGAGATGGCTGAAGGGGTCACATGATTAAGGTATACAAAACTGAGAGGGGTGGAGATAGAGTAGACAGGAGGAAATGGTCTTCCCTTAGCAGAGAGTTCAGAAATCAGGGGTCATAGATTCAAGCTCGGTGGCAGAAGAATTAGAGGGATGTGAGGAAAAAGTAACTTTCTTTTAAAATGCAGAAGCTGATGGATGTCTGGAATTCACTGCTTGAGTCGGTGGTGGAGGCAGTCACCCTAAATACCTTTCAGAACGTACCAGGTTCTGCACCTTAAGCACTGCAAGCTGTAGAGCTATGGGCCACGTGAAGAAGGTGGGATTAGAAAGGGCAGCTAAATATCTTTGCGTCATCATGGACGAAATGTGCCAAATGACCCCCTTCTTCGCTGTATCCTTTCTACAGTTCTATTATTTCAGGTCAAATGACCCTTCTACAGAACATATCCATAACCCATTCTGCTGAGCTCCCCAGCTCAGTCACGTTAGAACAAGGAGGTGCTGAACACAACACAGGCATCACTAATGAGAGAAGGGGCTGAGGGCACTTATGGCACAGAAATAGTGTCCTGAACTCTGAACCAGGTGGCCTAGGCTCAAGTCCCAACTGCTCTAGAGTTGTGCCTTAATACAACTAAACAGACTGATTAAAAAGTAGACTGAGAACAGAAAAGAACTTAAGAAACTTGTGACCTAAATTGCTCTACAACTTTTTTGGGGATAAAGTTTAAAAAGTTATAATCTGATGCTTAGTGCACCCAATGATTCAATCCACAAACCTGCACGTTGAAATGAATTTGGTATTTTTAAAAATTCAATTTTTAATGGCTAGGCCAGCAGTAATTGACCAGAGACTGTCGCATGGATTGGCAAGTCCAGGACAGGTTGTTGGTTATCATCACCGAGGAGCTTGATATTTTCCACCCTCGCAACATCAGTTCCATTGGCATAGACGGCATGTTCTCCCCCTTTCTTTCAGAAGAAGTCGATAATCAGTTTTGTTTTATGTTTTGTTTTGTGTTAAACAATTTAGTTTTGCTGACGTTAGGACAGATTGTTTTCATTGCACCATGTCGCCAAATCCTCTCCCTTCTGTATTTTGACTCATCATTGTTAGATACCATCCCAGTGGGGTGGCGTTGTCAGAGATAATGGGAACTGCAGATGCTGGAGAATTCCAAGATAATAAAATGTGAGGCTGGATGAACACAGCAGGCCAAGCAGCATCTCAGGAGCACAAAAGCTGACGTTTTGGGCCTAGACCCTTCATCAGAGAGGGGGATGGGGAGAGGGAACTGGAATAAATAGGGAGAGAGGGGGAGGTGGACCGAAGATGGAGAGTAAAGAAGATAGGTGGAGAGAGTATAGGTGCGGAGGTAGGGAGGGGATAGGTCAGTCCAGGGAAGACGGACAGGTCAAGGAGGTGGGATGAGGTTAGTAGGTAGATGGGGGTGCGGCTTGGGGTGGGAGGAAGGGATGGGTGAGAGGAAGAACAGGTTAGGGAGGCAGAGACAGGTTGGACTGGTTTTGGGATGCAGTGGGTGGGGGGGGGGGGGGAGAAGAGCTGGGCTGGTTGTGTGGTGCAGTGGGGGGAGGGGACGAACTGGGCTGGGTTTAGGGATGCAGTAGGGGAAGGGGAGATTTTGAAACTGGTGAAGTCCACATTGATACCATTAGGCTGCAGGGTTCCCAGGCGGAATATGAGTTGCTGTTCCTGCAACCTTCGGGTGGCATCATTGTGGCAGTGTAGGAGGCCCATGATGGACGTGTCATCTAGTGAATGGGAGGGGGAGTGGAAATGGTTTGCGACTGGGAGGTGCAGTTGTTTGATGCGAACTGAGCGGAGGTGTTCTGCAAAGCGGTGTCCAAGCCTCCGCTTGGTTTCCCAATGTAGAGGTAGCCGCACCGGGTACAGTGGATGCAGTATACCACATTGGCAGATGTGCAGGTGAACCTCTGCTTAATGTGGAATGTCATCTTGGGGCCTGGGATAGGGGTGAGGGAGGAGGTGTGGGGGCAAGTGTAGCATTTCCTGCGGTTGCAGGGGAAGGTGCCGGGTGTGGTGGGGTTGGAGGGCAGTGTAGAGCGAACAAGGGAGTCATGGAGAGAGTGGTCTCTCCAGAAAGCAGACAGGGGTGGGGATGGAAAAATGTCTTGGGTGGTGGGGTCGGATTGTAAATGGCGAAAGTGTCGGAGGATGATGCTTTGTATCCGGAGGTTGGTAGGGTGGTGTGTGAGAACGAGGGGGATCCTCTTAGGGCGGTTGTGGCGGGGGCGGGGTGTGAGGGACGTGTTGCGGGAAATACGGGAGACGCGTTCAAGGGCGTTCTCGATCACTGTGGGGGGAAAGTTGTGGGGTGGCGTTGTCAGCAAACTTTAGGTGGCGTTCGTTTGGAATTTGACAACACAGTCATAGGTGCACAGGGAGTACAATAAGGGCCTGAGGACACATTCTTGGGTGGGGGTGGGGGGGGGTGGGCGCTCCAGCATTGAGTGTTATTGTGGAGGAGGTGCAGTACTATCCCTCACTAGATCCAGTGACTAGGTTGAATAGATTTTTTCATCATAGCTGTCTTGTGATTTCTAGATCTAAACCAAAACAGACCACAAAGTTCAAAACTGTTTCTTTCATGTGGCAAATCTGAGCTAGGACAGCAGATGGAATATTGCAATCTGCTTTGCCACTTCTAAACAAGGTAACGGAATGGCTGCTATATTCCACCCATCCTCCAACTGTGCCCCAATGAGCCCTCCTGGAAGATGTAGGAGGTAGAAAGAAAATTAGGCTGGGCTACATTGTCACCCACAATCACCTGCTGACTCTACCACTTAAGATATGCACGTGAATGAATGTTTGTGAGATAGCCAATAAATAAAAAAAAGTATGAGTTTGATATGACTGTCCTAACAGTGTCCTCACATGGTCCAAAGCCAAATTTGTTCCATTCCTAATTCCCAGGCTTTTGCATCCCTGCTGCCCTTCTTGGGCATCTCTATCTCAAATTGCAAAGACCCTACATTATAAACATTTTGAAAACAGAAGCAGAATATTGCTAAAATGAGATTGGTTGAAAAAGCTTTTACTCAACGATTCATATTTCATTTCTGAGGAAAAAAAGGTACCAATTGATTGGCATGTCAACACAATGTTTCGCTTGTGCTTTGAGAGATGCAGAAAAAAGTCTGCATTGACGAGTCGACACAGTGATGTGGCACAATTCTCATGAGCTTAAAGTGGCATGAACACAACTGGTCTAATCATATAATATAGCACAGAAGAAAACAGGTCTTAAGAATATAGCTAAATTATTCTGAACATGCTGGGAAAAACTGAGGTCTGGTAGCTTCTGTGTTTTGGCTCCAGAGACCCTTCTTCAGAAAGGTTGTTAATGTTATGGGGACATGGGTTCAAATCTCAAAATGACAGTTGATTAAATCTGCATTCGAATAATATATCTTGAATTATGGAGGCCATGTAACCATTGTTGATTGTCACAAAAAACATCTGGATCAAAAAATCCCCTTTAGGAAAGGACGCTCACCATCCTTGCCTAGTCTGACCTGTGACTCCAGACCCAGCGCAATGTGGTCGATTCCTAACTGCTCTCCAAAATGGGCTAGATATTCATTCAATTCAAGGGCAACTAAGAATCAGCAATAAATGTTGGCCTTGCTGGTGACACCCACTTGAAATGTAAGAATAATATTCTTAAAGTGTCACACAAGACTAATATAACCAAAGGTTTGTTTTCTTAAAAGAAAAGAATAAAAATAATTTTTAAAGCTTAAAAAAGTACTAAAGGCACAAATAAACTATGGCAATCACATTTCAAAATTACCCAACTGAAAACTATATACTTGAGAAAATAACCCAACTTTAACATGATATTAATTGATATGATTTAGAGGTCACACATCAGTAAACAGATCTCTGGCTAGAGAGAAAAAGAAGTCAATTCCACTTCGGTGATTAAAGAAATAACATTCAAGTATAGAGGCACCTGAAGATATACATATAGATTCAAATTTATTACACCGTACTCTACTACATTCATATACAATAGCAGTTATTTGGCAAACTAAGAGAACACTTCAGATCCATTTCCACATGGATTAAACTGAAAGCTACTGGAAGAAATAAAATCATCCAGTACAACAATCAGAGTTACGAATTGCATCAAACTTCATTGGAGAATAGTGGCTTATGGATAACCAAATGTGGGTGCAATACTTCGAATGCATCATGTCCATGTTGGCCTCTATCTAGAGAGCCACAAATATCAAAATGTCCCCTCTTCTCAGAGATCCATCTTGACTTTGACAACCTTTTTCTTCCCCCTCCCTTTATTCATTCACAGGCTGAGGGGGTCACTGGCTTGGCAGAATTTCTTGCCCACCTAATTGCCCGGAGGGTAGTTCAGAGTCAGCCACATTGCTGTGGGTCTGGACACTCACGTAGGCCAGACCAGGTAAGGATGTTTCCTTCCATAAAAAGGACATTAGTGAACCAGATGGGTTTTTCCAACAATCAACAATGGATTCATAGTCATCATTAGATTGTTAATTCCATAAATGTCTGGAATCCGAATTCCACCAGCTGCCATGGTGGGATTTGAACCCAGATCCCCAAAACATTATCTGGGTCTCTGGATTAACAGTCCAGTGATAATACGACTAGGCTATTGCCTCCCTTTGTGTCACAGAGCCTATTATACCAATTGAAGAAGATAACTTGCAATTGGAATAGCTCGTTGTGGAACTTTAATAATTCTACCACAGTACCAAGGAATTTGAATTCAAAGACACACTTGTATCAAGGAAGTGAGTACGTAATTGTAAGTCAGTACAACAATCAGTGGATTGGAAGCCAGTGGAAAATAATCTGCTTACCTTTAATTTTTCACAATCTTTGCTCACCTGTAATAAAAGCAGTGAATTATTAATTTTCAAAACACAATTTAAATATCTGTTCATGCTGCAGAGTAGCCAGAGGTTTTCCAGGAAGTCACCCTGTGCCAAATATTCCAATTTCTTTTCCTGTATGAAGAAAAGCTACAGGGTATTACCAAGCTGCTCTTGGAAAAGGCCTTTCATTTTTGTTTCAGTGTCAGTTTCAGTTGACAATAGCTGTCTAATAGTTTCCTAAGGGGAAACAACTCTGATAAAGCCACTATATCTGCAATGTAGTATAGTAATTTGAGATAAAAAGTGTGGAACTGAAGGAACACACAGCAGGTCAGGCAGCAGAGGAACAGGAAAGCTGATGTATCAGATCAAAACCCTTCAGGGGAGGAAAAAAAACAGTAAATTTGGATTTTTTAAATAAATTCATTTGCAGGATGAGGGCATCATTTGCCAGACAGCACTTATTGCCCATCCCTAATTTCCCCAGAGGGCAGTTAATAGTCAACTACATTGCTGCAGGTCTGGAGTCACATGTAGGCCAGACCAGGGTAAGGATGGGGCAGTTTCCTTCCCTAAGGGAAATTAGTGAACTGGATAGGTTTTTCTGACATTCTGGAATGGATTCCCAGTCAGTATTAGACTCCTAATTTAGTTTATTTTTAATTTGTTGAATTCAAACTCCACCATCTGCCTTGGTAAGATTTGAACTCAGGTCCAAAGAACACTCTGTGGACCTGGATTAACAATCCTGCAATAATATCAAAAGGCCTTTGCCTTCCCAAGACCTGACCTCCACACCAAAAGTACAAAAAATGTAAAACACAAATTTGGGCACAAATTTCAAAAACTTGGGTAAACCTTTGGTACAGATTTATAAGTAGCATGAATCAAAAATAATTACAACTGGAAGCAATTTTAAAGCATTTTCATAAAATCTCAGAATTACTCCAGCACAGGAGACAACCATTTGGCCAACAGTATCCCTTCCAGTTCTCCTGAAAGCAATTGATCTCATGCCACTTTCTCCTTGTCGCACTGCACACTTTTCCTTTTCATATAATAATCCAATTCCCTCAAATGCTTGGATTGAAGTTGCCTTCACCACTCTCAAAGAGCACTGATTGTCAAGAAAATCCTCCTGGATCACTAATGTCCTTTAGGGAAAGGAATCTGCCATCCTCACCTGATCTGGCCTACATGATTTCAGACCCGCAGTCTTGTGGTTGCCTCTTATCTGCCCTCTGGTTAATTAGGGATAGTAATAAATGCCGGCCTCTCTGAAATTGCTGGAAAAACTCAGCAAGTCTGGCAGCATCACTTTTCTCTGTACAGAGTTAATGTTTTGGGTTCAATGAATCTTCAGAATGAAGTAGTTGATCATTAATCCATGCTGACTATCCCTTGATCAATTTTGTGCCTTTCCTAATTACACAATTTGTATCTGCTATCTTAAAATTATTTTTTACAAAGAAAACCTTCACAAGGAAATCTGGCCTAGCCAACGACACCAACATCCCACAAAGTGAATAAAAAAGGGAAGACATAGCAGCAGTAAGCTCAACACTGCATTCAATTACAAATCAATTTTTTATTTAGGGGCTAAAGGTGAATAATCTTAGCAGAATGCACAACGAATAAAAAGGTTTCCAAGTGCGGTTGCGCTTCATGTTGATTGAAAAGTTAATCAATGCGCTGAAAAACAAAGAGAGGAAAGGCATTCACCAGTATCTACTCTCTACGTGGCTCTCCATGACAAAATAGCAACACAGCTTAATGTGGCTATGCAAGTGGGAAGAAACTAATCCCCACTAATTTTTGTGGCAGTGAGAAATACCTATAATGCATTCTTATAACCAGAAAATTTCTAACTGCTGTCAGTCTGACTGTCAGCCAGTTTACAAGTGTTGTCCATTATAAAAGTAGGTGGTAGCAAAAAGCATTTGTCTTTGTTTTCCAAATACAAGTGCTGGGGGAAGTAGACCATAAACTTGGCAAGGG
The DNA here is from genome assembly GCF_030684315.1 of Stegostoma tigrinum. Taxonomy (NCBI): domain Eukaryota; kingdom Metazoa; phylum Chordata; class Chondrichthyes; order Orectolobiformes; family Stegostomatidae; genus Stegostoma; species Stegostoma tigrinum. Next base: position 3,190,779 of record NC_081373.1, read on the forward strand.
GGTAGGAAAATTTGTGCCTAAATTCTGGAGCAACTAAAGTTCAAGTTTTTGCAAGCATTTCTATGGGCAAATGGGCCAAATAATATTTATTTAGATAGGTGAAATGTTACACTTTTGGTCAGAACCAACAGTATGCTTGTAATTTACATGGAACAATTTATAATTCTCAAAAAAAATCATGACTAGTGCCAAACAGTGCTAACCAAAAGGAAATATTCACTATTTGTGCTTGCAGTAACATTAAACGTAAAATAAGGTACATCCATTTTGTTGCTATACCAGATCATAGCTAGGCTAAATTTATAATCTGATATCCAGTTCTGGTGTTCTCATGCAGTTAGTGACAGAGGTTTCGGAATGGGTTCACAGTAGTTATAAAAGAATACATTCAATTTTTCAATTGCAGTTCAGAAGATCAAACAGATAAGCCGAATCACATTACAGATGTTCACATTTAGAGTCATTAGATAACATACATATATAAAAAAATGTTAAAGGACTAGATTGTGCTTCTTTGAGTATTTTAAGAGAATGGAAAGGATCAGAGGTCATGCTTTAAAAGTGACAAAAAAAAGGCAATGGGCTTGGTTAGATGTAGAGAACAGCAGTTAACCTATAGCACAAGTTGCTAATTTATATAACCCTTTGGGGAGAAAAAGTACGACCAGTTGCAGGTTGGATGATGATCACTTTTTATTGAAGGCAGATTAAATACAACTACAGGGTCAGTTCTTGGGCACTGATAAATCTCCAAAGACTTCACAGAATTTTGAGGTTGAGTGAGAGTGGGGGGCTTGGTTAGTTACATATCAGACAAGAGTATTCTAACCAAAATGCTCAGAGTATCAGAACTGAGAGAGTTTCATGGACTAACTGGTCGGTCCTGGTTTGTTCTTTTCACCTATTTACAACATGCAGTGCAAAACCTGGTGAATGACCCAAATCTTAATAAAACAAACTTCACTTCTAAGGACTGCTTACAAAAATGTATGTTTAAATTTGCATTGTACATGTCTACCTAAGCTGTCTGACATTTAAAACTATTTGATGCATAGAATAGCCCAGTTTAGGCACTAAAAGGGCAAGGAAAAGAAGGGTTCCAGGCAGAAGGGGAAGATCGGGAGACGCGAATGAGGGTTGGTGGGGGTTATTACAAGTAGAGACAGGTACAGCTTCGTGCATAATGTCCCAAATGTAGAAGTGATACAGAACATGCAGAGTGGGGATGTGAGGGGAGCAGTCTACTAAAAAGTAGTGTTAAGAGAAACAAAATACAAAACAGGTGTGAACATAAATGTACATTTGCCACAACAAGAGTGCAAAGCCAAAATCTGACAACAGCACACACAATGTATGAGTGCGGGCCACGCAAATATAGCAAGTCAGTAGCATAGGGAGGAGAGCAAGAGAGCATGAGTGCGAGAGTGGGCAAGGGAGAGAGACATGTTGTTTAACATGGTAGAGCTGCATATAATGGAGATGTTCAGTTACACAACTGCATCATACATCACATCAAGAGTTAAGTCTGTTTGCTGTCAAGAGTGCAGAGTGGTTACAGAAGGTACAGAGACTGTGGTAGCTTGTATTTCTTTGACTGCTTTATTTCAAAACATGGATCATCATATGGTTCATATAGACGTATCTGGTTTGGCTGTTTACAATGTTAGCATTTGAAAGCATTAAATAGTGAGAAGTTAAAAAAAGGTCTGATATTGTCTCCAGTTAAAGGCAGAACCTATACATGCAATCTTACAGTTTTCCCGGTTACATGGAAACATAAGAACTAGGAGCAGGAGTCGGCAATTCAGTCCCTTGAGCCTGCTCCACAATTTAATGTGACCATGGCTGATCTCACCTCAGCCTCAACTCTAGTTTCCTGCCAGCTCTCCATAATCCTTCAACCTATTATTAATGGCCTGCATGCGTCCTTGTCAAATTTACATAATTCTTAGGCAACTACTACACTTTGGGGTAGTAAATTCCACAGGTTCATGATTTCTGAACTAATTTAGAACAGTACAGTACATTGGCCCACAGTGTTGTGCTGAGCTTTTACCCTAAACTTAAGGTCTATCTAACCTCCACCACTACCTTATACAATCATTCATATGCCTATTAGATGCTTAAATGCCCCTAATGAGGCCGACTCCACGGCCCTCTCCGGCAATGCATTCCACAGCCCTACCAGTCTGAGTAAACAACCGACCTCTGACATCTCAATATCTACCTCCTTTCACTTTAAAACTATGCCCCCTCATAAAAGCTACCTCCACCCTAGGTAAAAGTCTCTGGCTATCTATACCTCTGATCATTCTGTACACCTCTATCAAGTCACCTCACATCCTTCGTTGTTCTAAAGAGAAAAGCCCTAGCTCTATCAACCTTTCCACGTAAGACCTTCCCTCCATTCCAGGCAACTTCCTGGTAAATCTCCCCTGCACCTTTTCCAATGCTTCCACATCTTTCCTGTAATGGGGTGACCAGAGCTGGGCACAGTACTCCAGATGTGGCTGAACCAAGCTTTTGTATAGCTGGAGCATAACTTCACAGCTCTTGAACTCAATCCCTCTATTCAAGAAAGCTAACACACCATACGCCTTCTTAACAACTCTATCCACCTGGATGGCAGCTTTCAGGGAGCTGTGGGCATGAACCCCAAGATGTCCCTACTCTTCCACACTGCCAAGAATCTTTCTGTTAACCCTGTATCCTGCTTTCCAGCTTGCCCTTCCAAAATGAATCACCTCACTTTTCAGGGTTAAACTCCATCTGCCACTTCTCAGCCCAGCTCTGCATTCTATCAATCAGTGTCCCTTTGTCCACAACGTGACCAACGTTCATATCATCTGTGAACTTGCTAATCCACCCTTCCACTCCTTCATCCAAATCATTTACAAACAAACATCACAAACAGACAAGGACCCAGAACAGATCCTTGTGGTACACCCCTCGCAACTGAGCACCATGTTGAATATTTTCCGTCCATTACCACCCTTTGTCTAAGGGTCAGCCAATTCTGAATTCAATCTGCCACATTTCCCCGATCCCATGCCTCCTTACCTTCTGTATGAGCCTACCATGGGGAACCTTATCAAACGGCTTACTTAAATCCATGTATACCACATCCACTGCTCCACCTTCACTCACGTTTGGTCACCTTTTCAATAAGGTTGGTGAGGCATGATCTACCCCTCACAAATCCTTGCTGACTGTCATGAATCAAACTTTGCCTTTCCAAGTGATCACAAATCCTGCCTTCAGAGCCCTTCCTTTCCAATAATTTGCCCACCACCGACATAACATCTGGACTTTTCAGCTTTCGGATAAGGTGCATCAGATTTACAACAATGGACTTTTGTTCCAGATTGCCACACAAGAGAAAGATTTTCTCTCCATATCAGATATGTAAATCCCCTTCAACAGAGTCATTCAGCACAGAAACTGGACCTTCAGCCCAAATCATCCATACTGACCAGGTTTCCTAAACTGGAGTAGTAGCTTTTGTCTGCATTTGGCCCGTATTCCTCTAAACCTTTTGTATCCAGGAACCTGTCCAAATGACTTTTAAATATTGTAATTATAACCATCTCTACCACTTCTTGTGGCAGCTCGTTCCATACATGCTTAACACTCTGCATGAAAATGTTGCCCCTCAGGTCCCTTTTAAATCTTTCCCCTCTCACCTTTCCCCTACCCTGGGGAAAAGACCTTGGCTATTCACCTTATCTTTGCCTCAAGATTTTATACACCTCTATGAAAAAGGTCATCCATCAGTCTCCTACAATTCAGGGAAAAAAGTCCCAGCCTATCCTTCTAACTCAAACCTTTCAGTTCCAGTAACATCTCGTTAATGTTTTTTGTAACCTTTCCAGGTTAATAACATCCTTCCTAAAGTAGGACAACCAGACCAGTATCCCAAACGAGGCTTAAATGTCTTGACATCCCAACTCCTGTAATCATTGCCATGACTGATGAATGCAAGAAAGACAAATACCTTCTTCACCACTGTCTACCGGGGACACCACTTTCAAGGAACCATGTACCTACATTCCTAGGTCTCTTGTTCACAGTCCCCAAGGCACGGCCATGTCTGAATTCTGCCCTGGTTTGTCTCACCAAAACGTAAGATCTTGCATTTATCGGCACTAAACTCCTCCTCGGCTCAGCGGCCCAGTTGATCAGGCCTATAATTTTCCATTAATATTTTAAAACTAATAGGATTAAAAAGGTCATTGATGCCAAATTGTTCCCCCACTAACACCTTAGTTACTTGTCCTTTTTTATTTCCCAAGAAGTGGTCAAGTTTTGCGACTTCTCTACTAGTGTCATCTACGTATCGATAGAGAAAGATTTCCTGAACACACTTAAATTGCTCCCCACTGAAGCCCTTAACACCACGACTGAACCAGAAAGTTGAAATCGCCCAGTATTCTTACAGCTACCCACGATCTTCCTACATACAAGCTCCTCACTTTCTTATAGACTACTGGACAGCCTATAATACAATCCCATTAAAGTGATCACCCCTTTTTTTTAAAAATTGAATACAGGGAGGAGCTGGGAGGAACACAGCAGGTCAGGCAACAGAGAAGCAGGAAAGTCAACATTTTGTGTTTACACTCTTTAAACCCTGATATGGGGTGTAAACCAGAAACAGACTTTCCTGCTTCTCTGATGCTGCCCGATGTGTTTCTCCAGCTCTATACACTATTGATTCTGACTCTAGCATCTGCAGTTCTTAGCTGCTAACCCCTTTTTAAAAAAATTTCTCAGTTACACCCATATAGCTTCAATGGGCTATACCCCAAGAATATCCTCTATGTAGTGCCATGATGTTTTTCATCAAGAACACCACTCCCCATCTCTTGCCTTTTTTTCTATCTGTATCCCAGAATATTGGGCCGTCAGTCCTATCCTTCCCTCAGTCACATTTCTGTAATATAGCTATGATATCCTAGTCCCATGTTGCCATTGATGCAGAGTTCATCTGCTTTACCTGACAGGCCTCTTGCATTGAAATAAATGCAGTTTAATTCACCTGTCTTCCCTCATTCCCTGCCATGCTTTTGTCTGCCTGTTCTATTTAACTTGCTTTCTAACTTCTGCACTAGACTCAACCTTCTCCTTTGACTCACTATTGTTTAGGATCCCATCTGCCTAGTTTAAAACCTCCTGAGTAGCTCTAGCATATCTTTCTGTCAGTTCAGCTGGAATCCATCCCTCTTGAATAGGTCAACTGTGCCCCAGAAGAGATTCAAATGATGTAAAAATCTGAATCTTTGCCCCATGCATCAGCTATGCATTCAATCTGCTCATCCTCCTATTCACACTCACTAGCACGTGCCACCTGGAGTAAGCTAGAAATTACTACCTTTGAGGTCCTGTTTTTTTAACCTCCTGCCTAACTCCAGACATTCGCTCAGAAGGGATATCATCTTTTTCTACCCATGTCACTGGTACCAATGTGTACAACAGCTTCTGTTGCTCACATTCTTATCTTTCTCAGTTACGGCTCCTAACTCTTTTAAACTCCAGTGTGTAAGCCAAAATTGCCTAGTCTCTCTTCAGAAGACAAACCCCTAATTTCTGGAATCAGTCTAGTCAATCTGCTCTGAACTGCCTCCAGTGCAACTACATCCTGCCTCAAATAGGAGGACCAAAAATTATACGCAATACTCTAGGCGATTTGTAAAGATGCAGCAGCACTGCACTACTTTCGTACTCTAATCCTCTGGTAGTAAGTGTCAAAATTCCATGTACGTTGCTTATTACCTGCTATACCTGTGTACTAGTTTTCTATGATTCATGCACAAGGTCACCCAAAATCCCTCAGCACCAGAGCACTCTGAAGCTTCTCTTCATTTAGACAACAATTGCCTTGAGATCTAAGGAGAATCGGCTTTTACAAGAATATTCTCGGTTGTTACATTTAAAATGCTGGTGATTGTCTCAGCTGCTGCGGTTGAATTTGGCATGGCTGTCAAAATGTGAGCGGAATTTTCAGAGCAGGTTAGTGGGTATGGATTGTCTTAATGCCTCCTTAAAAGATACAAGCGCCCCGTAAAAAGACTTATTTTTAAGTTTTGTAATCACGAATCAGCTGGAAAAAAGCTTAAAAAAAGTTATCCAAAAACAGGCCAAGATATATAAATATAAACTTTGTCAGGTCTGTAAAAATGTTTACAGTCATGGCACGAAGATTGGTGGAGTAGCAGATAGTGAAGGGGACTATCAGAGATTACAGCAGGATATAGATAGATTGGAGAGTTGGGCAGATAAATGGCAGATGGAGTTCAATCCAGGCAAAATGCGAAGAGATGCATTTTGGAAGATCTCATTCAAGAGCAAACTATACATGGAAAAGTCCTAGGGAAAACTGATGTACAGAGAGATATGGGCATTCACGTCCATTGTACTCTGAAGGGGGCAACGCAGGGCAATATAGAGTGGTCAAGAAGGCATACGGCATGCTTTCCTTCATTGGGCGGGGTATTGAGTACAAGAGGTGGCAGGTCATGTTGTAGTTGCACAAGACTTCGGATTGGCCACATTTAGAGTACTGCGTACAGTTCCGGTCGCCACATTAACAAAAGGATATGGATGTTTTGGAGAGGGTGCAGAGGAGGGTCACCAGGATGTTACTTGGTATGGAGGGTGCTAACTATGAAGAAAGGTTCAGTAAATGAGGATTATTTTCATTAGAAAGATGGAGATTGAGGGGAACCTGATTGAGGTCTACAAAATCATGAGGGGTGTAGACAGGGTGGATAGCAAGAAGATTCTCTCTACACCCCCCACCCACCAGAGTGGAGGACTCAATTACTAGAGGGTCATGAGTTCAAAGTGAGAGGAGGAAAGTTTATGGGAGATATGCATGGCAAGTTCTTTACGCAGAGGGTGGTGGGTGCCTGGAACACGTTGCCAGCGGAGGTGGTAGACACAGATACGACAATGTCTTTTTTGTATCTTGGCAGATACATGGATGGGCAGGGAGCAAAGGGATACAGACCCTTAGAAAACAGGTGACAGGTTTAGACAGAAGATCTCGATCGGTGCAGGCTTGGAGGGCAGAAGGGCCTGTTCCTGAGCTGTAATTTTCTTTGTTCTTTGTTCATATGAATGGCCAATTGGGAACTGTTTTCTCCAGAGTCCAAAAACAAGTTTACATCCGATCGCAATGTTATTGCAGGACTAAAAACAAAAAAAGACTTACTTGCTGGAAATCTTTCAGTTATAAATTGCAGGAGTTGTTAAACACCCTAACTACAATATCAAAACCTCATTAGGATTCAAGTTTCACTCAAATAGTAAAAATACACTTTTGAAGAACACAGAACAGCACAGCACAGTACAGGCCTTTCAGCCCAAAACGTCGTGCCTACCTATTATCCTGCTAAGATCAATCTACCCTGCATACCCGACATTTGACTGTTCTCCAAGTGCCCATCCAAAAGTCGCTTAGAAGTATCTGACTCTATCACCACTTCCAGCAGTGCATTCCACACGCCCACCACTCTGTGTAAAGAAGCTACCTCTGACATCTCCCCTATACCTTCCTCGAATCACCTTAAAATTATGCCCCCTCATAATAGTCATTTTTGCCATGGGTAGTTGTCTCTGGCTATCCACTCTATCTATGCCTCTCATCATCTTGTACACCTCTATGAAGTCACCACCTATCTTTCCTCACTCCAATGAAAAAAAAGCCCTAGCTTCCTCAACCTTTCCTCATAGGACCTGCCCTCCAGCCCAGGCAGCATCCTGGTAAATCTCCTCTGCACCTTCTCTAAAGCTTCCACATCTTTCCTATAATGAGGTGGCCGGGTCTGAACACAATACTTGACGTGTGGTCTAACCAGGGTTTTTAAAACAGAACTGCAGCATAATCTCACGGCTCCAAACTCAATTCCCCTGCCAATGCAAGCCAACACATCATAGGTCTTCTTTACAACCATATCAACTTGGGTAGCAACTTTCAGGGATCTATGGACGTGGAGCCCACAATCCCTCTTCCTCCAAACTGCTGTGAATCCGGTCATTAACCTGTACTCTGCATTCAAACTCGACCTTCCAGAATGAATCGCTTCACACTTCTCGGGGTTGAATTCCGTCTGTCACTTCTTTGCCTAGCTCAGCATCCAATCAATGTCCCGTTGCAACCTACAACAGCCCTCCACCTTGTCCACAACTCCTCCAATTTTCGTGTCATCAGCAAACTTACCAACCCACCTTTCCACTTCCTCATCCAAGTCATTTATAAAGATCGCAAAGGGCTAAGGTCCCAGAACAGATCCCTGTGGATCACCACTGGTCATCGAGTTCCAAGCTGAGTACTTTCCACCTACTACCACTCTGTCTTCTACTGGACAGCCAGTTTTACATCCAGACAGCCAAATTTCCCTGAATCCCATGCCTCCTTACTTTGTGAAATGAGCCTACCACGTGAGACCTTATCAAATGCCTTGCTAAAATCCACATAACACCACACTCACTGCTCTACTATCACCGATGTGTTTTGTCATATCCTCAAAGAAGTCAACAAGGCTTGAGGCATGACCTGCCTCTCGCAAAACCATGCTGACTACTTCTAATCAAACTATGCTTTTCCAAATAATCAGAAATATTGTCTCTCAGAATCCTCTCCAATTAATTTGCTCACCACAGAAGACAGACTGACTGGTCTGTAATTTCCAGGATTACACCTATTCCCTTTCTCGAACAGGGGAATGACATTTTGTGTCTATTTGTATTGGTAGCATCCCCTAGGATTCAGACAACGCAGAAACTGGACAGTATATACAGTGTTCGAACTTAATCTACAGAATTAAACAATTTTCTTTTAAACTAAAAAAAAATCCAAATCTTCAATTTTAACACAAATAGGTTGCGAATGATAAAAGTGCATCACATATTTGTCCCTGTGTGTGAGCTATACTTAATGCCATCATTTCACTCATGTCATATACCATTGAGTCAGAGATATACAGCGTGGAGAACAGACCCTTTGGTCCAACTCATCCATTCCAACCAGATATCCTAAATTAATCTAGTTCCATTTGCTGGCATTTGGTCTATCTCCCGCCAAATCTTTCTAATTCACATATAACATTTAAAAGGCATCCAAATGGGTAAAATGTTATCATCAAGTTGAAGCTGACCTGCAACCCCCGATAACTAAAACCAAAACACTCAGGAGGAGCACCTTGCCCTATAGTCTATTTAAAAAAAGGAGTGTGAAGAGTGGTGTAACCTGCTTCTCAGCAACTTCTGGTGGTTAAATATAACAAGTCCCTGACACTTGCTTTACAATTAGCGAATAACAGTTTATTTATCTAACTATAAAATTGAACAAATTAGCTAATGTATCAACAAACGAAATAAGCCCCTAACTACTAACTATTCCTAAATAAAAAAGGAATCTTATGGTATGCCATTCCAATAAATACAAGTCCTACTTGTATAAAACAAAAACAAAACACAGGCATTCGTCTATCATAATTACAGTCAGAGAACGTGACTCCCGGAATGCTCTCCGCCTTCTCCATCAAATGTTTTGTCAGGAATGATTTGTCTGTGGAATTCTTCTGTCAGGAATATTAACTGGTTGTGCCATAGGTACGATGTAGAGCGGGATGAACACAACAGGCCAAGCATCAGGGGAGCAGGAAAGCTGATGGTTCAGATCAAGAGCCTTCTTCAGAAATGGAGGAGGGGAAGGGGATTTTGAAAAAATAGGGGGAGGCAGATAGAAGATGGATTTAAAAAAAAAGAGAAGACAGGTGGAGAGGAGATAGACAGGTCAAAGCGGAGGGGTTGGAGCCAGTGAAAGTGAGGAGTTAGGGAGGGGATAGGTCTGTCTAGGGAGGACCGACAGGTCAAGGAGGTGAATGAGGTTGGTGGGTAGGAGATGGGTGTGGGACTTCACAAGCTTCAAAATCTGCCCTCCCCCGACCATATCCCAAATTCAGCCCCCGCTTCCCTCACCATTCCTCCCATCTCAAGCCCCACCCTCATCTCCTACCCTGCAACCCTGACTCTTTGACCTGTCTATCTCCTCGCCTATCTTCTCCTTTATCCATCTTCTATCTGCCTTCCCGTCTCTCCCTGTTTTGGTCCAAGTGGCTGATTCAAACTGATGGGCTAAAATCAAAACTAAATATTGTCTTGATAACAAAAATACCCACTGCCTAGCATGCTAACTGTTCAACTTTTTGATAAATGTTTCAGTTTGAGGGCTCACTGTGCACCTGCAAACTTTCTGAACTGTCATCTATGCGCAGAGAAAGTGTATCATCTTTTAAAGGGACCATACACTGAACTCCACACCACCACCCCCGTATTTTACAAACACCAAATTCTAACTTCCTGCCTGCCCAATCCACAAACAAACACTCTACCCAACTTTGCAACACCTCCCCCTTAAGAAAAACAATGAACCATCATTATGATAAGATGGCTTCATTTTTTTTCTTTTAAAACCATAATTCCATTATATTACTCGATCTATATCTCATTATTTTAGAGTTACACATCTACCACTGATTGTTCATTACATATGTATATAATCTGGTGGATAGAGTTTTTGAAAAAAAAGTGATTAGCCTTTCAATTCTACAATCACTCTCCTGTAACAACACAGCTCCAACATAGTTTATGCAATGGCGATTTTCAAAGGTTAAGAAATTTGACGTGGCTAAAACTGGTACAATGGTTAACATTGCTTTTAAATTCTCAAATGCCTCCAGGCATTGTTCTGTTCACCAAAATTTCATGTTTTTTTTAAAAAAGCCAGTCAAAAGGTGCCACCACACTACTAAAATTTGGTGCAAACTTCTTGCAGAATCTGTTCAATCCTAAAAATCGCAAACTTTGCCTTCTGTCGTCTCTCAAAGAGCTCCAGCAAACGCTCCATGTGATGCTTCCATGAATGGCTTAAAAATCCCCAAGTCATTTATTTGATGGCACAACTGGTCAATCCTGTCACAACTCGGTTCATAAGCCTTTGAAAAATGGCCAGCGTGTTTTCGTTCCCAACAGCATGACATTAAATTGATATAGCCCATTTGGGATTACAAAAGCGTAAACGTTTTGCTCTTTCCGATAAGAGGAGTTCACTTGTAACCACAAAGTAAGTCAACTTGATAATGCAAGCGGCTTGTCCTACTTCCTCCACACAGACTTTCAGCCTTGATTTAAGGTGTTTGATGCCTAAATTATCCGTGACCTCCTTAAATAATTTGGCAGTAAACCTGGGCCCTTGTTGACTGAATCTCCCAGAGTTGTCCAGTAAACGACAAAGAAAGCAAGCGACGCCTCCACAAACTTTTTTTACTTTGACATTCTGTAATGGAATTGCCTCCAGAAACCTGGTAAACACATCCATTATGATTAGCAATTATGGATTCCCAGCTTTTTGTGTAGGTTCCCTCCCTAAAACCAAATCATAACCCAAGTGGAGATTCTTCAAAAATGCAAGAATTAGCATCAAAGGCACTGGTTTTATTACTGCCTATGACTTTCCTACTATCTAACATGTACGGCAAAATTCAACCACATCATAAATGTCATCCAAGCCAATAAAAATGCTTCTATATCTTAGCCCGAGTCTTCCCCACTCCTTGATGACCTCCTAAAGGCAATTTGTGTGCTCCCCGCAATGCTTCCTTGTGTTGTTGGTAGCATACAGAAATCTAGTAAATTTCCACCCACTTCTCCCCATCTGCACTAACCTGCCAAGGTCTCCATTTCCACCTTAAAGATAATAACATTCTGGAATACATTTGGATTCCTTTTCCAAGTAGGTTTTATGCTGCAAATCCTTTATCTCCTTCATGTTTTGTTGTAACTTCATTAGATCTTTCAGAACTAAATACTTCTGCCAAATCCTTTACCTATTTTAGGTTTTTCTTTCACCATCTCATCAAACAAAGCATCAGCTAACTGGACCTCAACTGACCTGGTTCTTTGCTCCTGAACTGTCGGTCATCAATGCGGATCTGGTACCAGCGAGTTTTGAGAAGATTTGTAGCTCAGGTTGAGGTTCTGGATGGGAGTTTGCTCACTGAGCTGGAAGGTTAGTTTTCAGACGTTTCGTCAACATTCTAGGTAACATCATCAGTGAGCCTCCGAAGGGCTGGTGTTATGTCCCGCTTTCTATTTATCTGTTTAGGTTTCCTTGGGTTGGTGATGTCATTTCCTGTTCTTTTTCCTCAGAGGATGGTAGGTTGGCTCCAAATCAAGTGGAGCCAATCTGCCATCCTCTAAGAAAAAGAACAGGAAATGACATCACCAACCCAAGGAAACCTAAACAGATAAATAGAAAGCGGGACATAACACCAGCGCTTCGTCGGAGGCTCACTGATGATGTTACCTAGAATGGTGACGAAACGTCTGAAAACTAACCTTCCAGCTCAGCGAGCAAACTTACGCCCAGAGCTTCTGGTACCAAATTGTACACACTCAAAATAGCCTATTTTCCTTCTTCATTTCCTACTGGCACATCCTCCAACAGCACTGCAAACATCTCACTAGCTCTGTCTAGCAATTTGGTCACAATTAATATTACCAGTCTCAGGCCAGTCCATCTGTTTTAGTCAATATCTCAAAAGGAAAAAGGTTTCTACATCATTTTAAAATCGAATTTTGGTATTGTTTTGACATATTTGCATATATCCCTGCCAAGCCTTTGGCTACGATGAGTTTGTTCATCACTGTCCTCCTCATTAAGCCTACCTTTTACCTTCATTTCTATCCTTTTAACTCGACTTTTCTGTCTAATTGTCAATTTTTGAATTTCAAAATCTCTCTCTTTTTCTTTTACATGTTCAAGCTACTTCATCTTTTCCAACTTGAATATTCTTTTCTTTCTCTTTTGCCCTAGTTCTTCTTTCCTTTACTTCATCTTCTAACTGCAATTGTCTAATTTGCAACTTAGTATTTTCTAACTCCACTGCACTTAACTGTTTCTCCAATATACCTAAATGCCTGGCAAACTCCATTACAATTTTAGCTTTCTTCTTATCCCTAGCTAAATCTAATTCTAGCCTGTCTGCTAATTCACAAAGTGTCTCCTTCTTCTGTCTTTCTAAACTTTCTTGGCAAATTTGGGAGGCAATTTTGAGCCCCAAAAATCTCTTTAGTAATGTTAAGAACCATTTTCCCATTTTTGATGAAGAAAACAAGCAACCAAAATCATACAGCTTTTCCACTTCTCACTTATGTCTTATTTAAAGATCTAGGACACTAAATCCCTGAATCTGTTTCAATCTGCTTGGACCGTTTGAGGCAATGGCCTAGTGGTATTATCGCTGGACTGTTAATTCAAGAGACCCAGATAATGTTCCGAGGACTCTGGTTTGAATCCTTCCACGGCAGATAGTCGAATTTGAATCCAATAAATATCTGGAATTAGGAGTCTAATGATGACCATGAATTCATTGTCGATTGTTGGAAAAATGCGTCTGGTTCACTGATGTCCTTCAGAGAAGGGAACGTCCATCTTTACCTGGTCTGGCCTACTTGTGACTCCAGACCCACAGCAACGTAGATGACTCTGAACTGCCCACAGGGCAATTAAGGATGGACAACAAATGCCGCCTAGCCAGCAATGCCCTCATCCTGTTAAATGAATTTTTAAAAAAATACCCGTTCAAATCTGTTCTAATCCCAAATCTGTTCCAACCTCTGCAAATCCCAAAACCAAGCTCCCAATTTATAATAAAAACAGAGATCGATCACATCCCCCATAATAACTAAATCCAAAACACCCAGAGAGGAGCACCTCGCCCTATAGTCTATTAAAAAGGAAGTGTGAAGAGTAGCATTGCCTGCTTCTCAGCAACTGCTAGTCATTAAATAAATGAAGTCCTTGACACACTCCTTACAATTAACACGTACTATGCTTAAGTCAAAGAGGAATTTTTAAACAATTAAAAAGGCCAATTAGAGGTATGAGGCAAATTATTGATCTACCACCTAACTGCCTAATCACAAAACATTTTTTAAAAAGTCATAATTCTTCACAAGTCAAAAGTGAAGTTAATGTTAAACTGCCACAAGATTGAGTGCTGAACTCAAACTGTAATATTGATCTGCACATTGCAGTAGGTAGTTGATAAATTGCCTCCACCTTCCTTTATAACTCCACTGCCTTTCTGCCAGAATTCCTCCATTTTATCAGCGTTATGCTGCTTATACAGAATCTAATTTTGAAATATCCTGAATTTCCTAAAGTTAGGAATGAGTAAGGCTAATATTTCTGCACCATCACAACATTTGCTCCCTTATAGCCAATTTTAGTCTCAAGTTAGGAACTTTGTTGTATTTAGCCCAAGCTTTTTTTTTGTTTTCATCTCTAGTCTCTTACACAAATTGCCTTCTTCCATCTTCATGTCATCAGTACCCAGCCTTGTTCAGTCCACTCACTGAAGCCCCAATTCATTTGCTATATCATCTCCATACTCAACAACACTAATACATAGCGCTGGTCAACATTCTAAGTTCCAAGTTCCACAAATAATCTTAGCTAAAACTCTATTCTACCCGTCAACAAGTCCCAATCCATCTATCATCACTGTGCTTAATCACTTAGGTGGCACAAGGGCATGTAGCAACAAGTTAAAATTCTCCTTTTAATGTCCTACATATCCTCACCCTCATTTGACTTAATTTATTAGTGTTACATGTATCGAAATAGTGAAAGGTATTATTTTGCATGCTATTCAGACAAAATCACTTTAAGTACAAGCTTTCAAGTCTCTGTAACATCACTGCAACTCCGGTAAAGCACTGGCCTTCTGTCCCACTTGTTATTTATATGCCTCCATTTGCTGCGATGGTTGGCATCACTTCCAGATGTTTTCCAGTGATTTATGTACCAGATCCAGTTCAGTGTGTTTGTTGGAGATCTGGTTAGAATTTATTTTTTCCCTTATTCACTTATGGGATGGAAGCGTCGCTGGCTAGGTCAGCATTTATATTGTCCATCCCTAATTGCCCAGAGGGCAATTGAGAGTCAACACATAGGCCAGGCCAGATAAAGGATGGCAGTTTCCTTCCCTAAAAGATGTTAGCAAACCCGCGATGTTTTTAGCCGACAAATCGACAAAGGATTTGTGGTCATCTTTAAATCCTTCATTCCAGGTATTTTGCTGAATTCATATTCCACTATCTGCTGTGGCAGGTTTTGAACCTGGGTCCCCAGAATGTTATCTGGACCTCTGGATTAACAGTCCACTGATAATACCACTAGGCTATTCTTCCTCCTTGGCATGTCTCTGTATGGCTGGTGCTATTATGGATGTGTTATCTCAGTCAAATCCATGTCCTTCTTTGTCCACGTGTATGGAGACCAGTGAAAGTTGGTTGCATAGTGTCAGTTGTCTTCCAGGTTGACTGTAAGGATAAAGAACACACGAATACCAACTAGCCAAAAGACACAACCAATTCTCACTGGTCTCACTACATACGGACAAAGAAGGACCCAGATTCAACTGGGACAACACGTCCCTAATAGTACAAGCCAAACAGAGACATGTCAGGTAATTCCTGGCAGCCTGGTATTCCAACCAGAACTCCAAACACATTGAACTGGACCGATACACAAACCACTGTAAAACAGAACTGGAAGTAATGTCAACTACCCCAGCAAATCGAGGCATATAAACAAGCAGGGCAGAACATGAGCGTTTCACTGGAGATGCACTGATGATGTTAACTAGCAGGGTGACAAAATGTCTGCAATCAAACACACTGGCTCGGTGAGAAAATCTACAACTTCATCAACAACCCAAGCGACAAATCTTTCAAAAACTTTAAAAACTTCCACATCATTGCATAAAGACATCAGGGCAATAGAACAGAATACATAATATAGTGGTACAGCTGCAGAGAAAGATCAACTCTAATATAATGAGAGGCCCGTTCATAAGTCTGATAACAGTATGGAAAAAGCTGTTCATAAATCTGTTGGTATGTGTTTTCAAACTTTCATATCTTCTGCTTGATGGAAGTTGTATACAAAGTGACTAAGGTGTCTACTACCAAGAGCTTCAGTCACCTTGACAATACTCCCCTACTTTAGCACAAAAACCGGTACTGTACCTACAGTATCGAGGGCTAGTTTTCTGGAATTTCCGATCCAGATTCCTTTGCCTCTCTAGAATTCCTCTGCCAAGTTCCTCCCACTTTTCAACTTCTCCTTCAAAGCCTTCCTTAAAATTCAATTCATCCCAAAATTCCCTCATTTGGTCCAATATTTGTTGTTAGATTTAAATTTCGAAGTGACTTGGGAGCGAGTTAAAAACATTTTAGGTCATTGCTGCAGTCATAGCTGGTATTTAAATTAGTTTATGTTAAAAACAAAGTTTAAAACAAACTTATTTCTAATAATTTATGGGAAATTTGTGGAATCAGTAAACAATAGCTTTATAAAGAAGTCCTCCCCAAAACAGGCATTGATCAAATGCAACAAGATCGACAGCCCAAAATGCATTTTTTTTTTCCAATGCTTTCGCCAAGATTTATCAGCACACCAGACCATCTGGATTTCATTTGCCGTCATCCAAAACAATCTAAACTGAACATAGATCTAATACTATTATTTTCCTTTATCCTGTTTACACATTTATTTCCACTGGCTTCCCTTCCTTATACTGGACTAGGATCACAAAATAGTCCAGTCGCTGAACAATTGTTGCCTAATCTTCAGACTAGGAGTGTATGCGACAAAAGCTTAATACAAACGTTTTTTGATATTATAAAAAATAAAACAGTAAATAAGAAGCTACATATTTAATTCAGAGGTAAGGAAGAAATTCCTGAATTTAGTGTATCTGTGGAATCCTTTACTGCAGGGGCTGTTGAGGCTGGGTTAAGTATATTCAAGGCTAAATTAGACGTTCTTAAAATCAGTAAGGAACTCGAGGGTTAAAAGAAAAAAGGCAGAAAGTGGATTTCATGGTTCTCAGATCAGCTATGAAAGCAGTGAATGGTAGAGCAGACGTGATGGGTTGAAATTTTTCTGCAGCTAAGTCTTAAGCTTTTTGACCCCACAGGAAACAGATCGCCTGGGTTAAATACAGAAGCTGGTCAGCTGATTTCTTCCAGCTATGATTCGAAAGCCAATAAAAAGTATCAACAGACAACTACATTTTGGTTTCACTTTGAGATCCAATGGAATTTAACGCTTTTCCCCTTGTGACTTTTGGTAGAAAACAGCAATTGATCAGGTGAAAGCAAGCGAGCCCACTTTCTTTCCACGAATGCTTGAATTGAGTCCTTGGCCAGAAGGTCTGTTGGCAATCTTTACACTCCAATAAGGCAATCAACTAACAACAAAAAATAGTGGTGTTATGGGCCAGACCAAATCACTTCAAAAATGTAACAAGGAGATAGTCTGGGCCCTAACTTTTATCTATTTTTTTAAAGGCAGTGTAAAGCACTGTGTTCCAGATGTGATTTGATTGGTCAAACAGCTAGGTTTTAAAGCAAACACATTTTATTCTAACCAAGTTAAAATATAGACAAAATTAGCATAACCTTAAAATGTACTGAAATACTTAACAAAAGAATATCTTATTTAAGTACTAATTCATTAAGTGTTCCAATATAGCAGCACTCTGTAGACACACCCTTGGCAAAGGCAAATTCAGCAAAACAGATTTATCTCACTTGTTATCTCCTCTAGTCCAGGAGAAAAGAGGACCGATACAACCAACCAATCTAGCAGCAGAGGAAGAACTCAAACCTTTCAGTTACAGCACAGAGCTGTATCTGGCAGCTTCAACACTCAGCTCCAACTGAAAAGCTAAACTAAAAAAAAAGCTGTGGGTTTGTATGAACCTGGCTCCAACCACACATGCTTCTTTGTCTAATTTGAAAAAAAAAACACAACTCAGGGAGCTCAAGATAACAAAGCATGAAGCTGGATGAACACAGCAGGCCAAGCAGCACCTCGGGAGCAGAAAAGCTGATGTTTCGGACCTAGACCCTTTGATGAAGGGTCTAGGTCTGAAACGTCAGCTTTTGTGCTCCTGAGGTGCTGCTTGGCCTGCTGTGTTCATCCAGCTTCACGCTTTGTTATCTTGGATTCTCCAGCATCTGCAGTTCCCATTATCTCATGGAGCTCAAAGCTGTTTACCCACTGCTTGTGAAGCAGACATTATAGCACCACCAGCAACGTTCTCTGCAAGAGTACAAATCCAAACACAGGTAGCAGTCTTCACTGAGGGACACTTGGGAAAGCAGGAATTTGTGGAATCAGTCTTCTGAGAGCAAGTATAATTAGGGTTTAGTGTTGAGGGAGTAGAGATTATCATCTCATCCAGAGCTCAGGATATCAAGCACAACTTTTATTAAATATATGCTGGAAGGCAAACTAGACCCAGTAATTGCTTTGGCTACTGAACTATGTGCTATTCTACTAATTGTAGAAAGGTACAGAGTTTGCAAAATCAATAATAGTACCACTTCAGCCCAGAATGGGAATACATAGCCTGAGAACATTCATACCTAAAGACTGTAAGAACGTCTGCTGTCTCTCTGCCTCCGACCCTCAAATTTTTATTCCCACTTGTTTATTTTCCCTGTTTCAATTTGAATTTTCTCTATTTCTTTCTTCATGACTTGGTCAGCTCCTTCTCAATCCACAGATTTCACTGTTTAACAATAACACTATTAATCCCGAGGTTGAGCAATTCCTATCTTTTGGCTCTCACTTGAGTGGCTTTCCTAGCAAAACAAAACTGATCTGAAAAGAGCACACCACTGAATGTATTCCTCCTCAAAAACCTGGTCCGTTATGACTTTACTCAGATAACCTCCACAAAAGCAAATATATTCAGACTATCAGTGATTAATTAATGGAAACAATATTTCGGGTGTCAACCTCAATGACATAATGACACTGCATAAATACTGATGTCAACACTGGATCATAACCAACAGAAAAAGGCTTTTCTTGCTGCATGACATAGTAAATCCTCTATCTAATGTCAAGTGGCTTCAGGGTATATAGTGATTACTTTAAGATCAGCTTAAACAAGTACTAAACTACTTTTTCAGAAAACATATCAGATTTCTTACGGACTTCAGCCAGTACTCTGATTCTCCATGTTCAAACAAGTAAAGAAATGACAAGAAAAACTGTACAGAGATTCTCGATAGAACTTAGTGTTCCAGTTGCTGCAGAATCATAGACAATGGTGGGGATGGGTAAGAGACGTAATTGAGCTATGTAGTTAAAATATTACTCAACTCTTACATTAATAAATCACACTCACTAATACATTAAATACATCAGTACAATTATTCCTCAGACATTGATAGCATAAGGTCCCCCTTATAAACAGCATTTTCATTTGCTTAATTTGACCTGAGGAATGACAGGGCTCCAGAGTCTTTTTCAAAAGCCTTCCAGGTTTTCCAATAATATTTTTAGGGAGTTTTGATGGCCTCTTGAGAAGGCAAGTGGTGCAGTTGCTCAATATTCTCAGCAATACAATGCATTAGACATTGCAGCAATCCCTCAGTCACAAAACAAAGTGTTAACCTGATTTCATATGCTCAGGTCCTGAAGTGAGGTATGAAAGGTCATTGATCTGAAACACTTAACTCCCCACAGGGCAGATCTGAGCATTTGTGGCACTTTCTCTCAGATTTTGCACACAGTCTCCACACCATTTAGTGCGTATTATATTATAAGATAAATGTCCAGGAATTGATAGTATTCCAAGTCCAAGCTTGAAATAAAAAAGGGTTGAGTGTGGTAAAATAGTGTGTAATACATTCAAGACTGCTATTTCTCATTTTCACAGAGCAATGCAAATGTAGTTTTGCACGGCCTATTGCTGCTTCGTTTGTTACCTACAGGGCACACATTACGGGTGTAATGGAATACACTACTAGAATTGTTCAAAAACTCGACTGCTCTTCAATTAATACTTACCAATATCGTTCAATCAATCTCTTGCTGGCTAGTAAAGCAATGCCATGATTTAAAAACCCTCATTTTGTTTTCAAATCCTAAGGCCTTGCCCTTCATAATACATGTACTCTCCTTTCACATCACAAGATGATACCCCAACCGTAAATTCTGGCCTCTGTTTCTGTGTTATGTGATGCTACGTAGCCACTTTAATGATCATAAGAGAAGCAGACCATTCAGCCAGAGAGTCGTCTCCAAGATTCAACAAGATCTGGTAAGCTTCAGAACTACTTTCCAGCTTTGTCCTTGTAACCCTTGATTCCCTTACTGATTAAGAATTTAACTCAGACTTGGATGTACTTAATGACCCAGTCTCAACAGCCCCCTGGAGTAAATAAAATTCCAAGGATTCACTACCCTCATTTCAGTATTAAATGTGTGATCCCCCATTCTAAGATTATACCATTTGGTCCTAGATTCTCCTAGAACGGAAAAACCATCATCATTTCCACACCTACCCTGTCAAGAAATTCTGAGGAGTTCATGCCAACCTACTCAACCTCTTCTGCTAAAATAGTTCCTCTATACCTGGCATTAATTTAGTGAACCATCTCTGGTCCATTTGCAATAGCAGCACATCTTTCTTTAGATAAAGGGCCGAAAACAGTTCAGTATGAGCTGTGGACTGACTAATGCCTTGAATACATACTTCGTCAAAAGGGTCATGAACTTTTGATTACAGTGCAGGGAGATCCTGAGTGAACTGATTTCTAAAATCTGTAACCATCCTGTAGTGATGCCTGGCTTAAAAGAACTACTGGAGTGTTTCCTTCGATTCCCACTGACTCCGGTTTAGCTAGGGCATCTTGAGGCAATAATTCGGCAAATACTGCTTTGATATCAACAGTATCTCAGCTCACCTCTGGAATTCAGCTCTTTTGTCCATGTTTGAACAAGGGTTGAGTAGCCTTGTTGGAACCTAAATTGACCATCAGTGAGCAATACACTTGACAGCACTGTCAATGACCACGTCACTGACTGAAATAACGCAAGAAGCCAGTATCCCATCACTTAGTCACTTTTTATTTACATGTTAGAAGTCACTGATACTGATCCAACTCTCAGTGAGCCGGATGTCTACATTCCCTGTTCTTACGTCAGCCAGGACTCCCCGATTGTGTGGTTGTGGCTGTTTAAACTGGCCCAATCAGGAAACTCAATGGAGGTTTACCTAGCTAATCTCAGTACAAATCACTGTCTCTCCTTGTCCGAGTTAGAAGGCATACCACTTTTTTTGTAGTTCCTCCTGGCATGTTATAGTAAGGGGTCAGGTTCCTCCAATTCGCTCTGTTAGAGGCGGTGTGTAATATACAGTCACTCACGTCTTGCACCCGGTGTGTCTTGAAAGAAATTCATTCTCCTCTTCAGGGGGCAAAGGTGGGCGTGGTGACATCCGCTGTGTCCATGTCAGCTTCCGGGGTATCTTCGACGCTTGACAGATAGGGAGAGCCCACAGGTTCAGGAACAGTTGTAAAGGCAGCCAAGGAGCTAGGCGTGTTGTGTTCCTACATTGTTTTCCCATTTGCAGCTCTTACATGGTCCCCAGGCTTCTTCAGGGCTGTCAAACTGAGCCAAAAACTTGACAAGTCACTGAACATGACTTCACGTCAGCCATGCCTCTTACCCATGCAGAGCCATGGCCCGTTAGCTGTGGCCAACACTTCCAGAAGTCTATGTATTGCAAATGATGCTCACAGTTTTTTTTTCTACCATTGAGTTGTGTTCGACAAATGTACTCTATGCACATCCAGCCAGTTTCAGTGGGCGCCCACAATGACCAAGGACATAGAGCCCTGTAAAAGGACCTGCATAGTTGATGTGTAATCAAGGGTAGGGTTTACCTGCCATTCCTACCAAAATGGGGGAGCTAACAGTATTTACTCCCCTTTTTGGCACTCTGGGGACTGCCCCACCAATGTGGGTATGTCTACGCCCAATCCTTGCTACTAAACGTAACATCTGTGTTTTGGAAACCCCTGCATGACCTTTGAGAAGTTCAACCAGTATCGTGCTCAGGCCAATCACTCTTGCTCTCCTGAATATGCTGTTCTCTACTATGATCTGGGGCTCACCAGGTCCAAAAAAAGTTTTAATTTTGCTTGTGATGACTCTTTGGTTCCCCCATCACCAAATGTTTCAGTTTTGCCAGGACCAGATCTTTTGGAGTCCAAAATCTGATAGTTACAACTGACACCACAAGTGTGTCCAGAAAACTTAAAAACCATTACAGACTCTTCCAGGGTTGGTATCACTGGTGGTGCATGCGCTAGTAGGAGACAGCTCAATACTTGATCTATTGGGTGGTGCTCCAACTTGTAATTGTATACACTTAGCATTGGAGTCCACCACTGAAATTGGCCTGAAGCCATAGATGGCACTGCGTTGCCTTCTTTAAGTAGGCCTAGCAGGGGTTTGTGGTCCATTACTATCACAAATTTACATCCATAAATATATTGCTGGAACTTTCTAACTCCAAATATGGCCTTGAATTATGTTCTGTATTAGCCAAAGTCCTGCATGCATACGCTATTGAGCATTCCTCATCATTGCTCCACCGATGAGCTAACACTCACCTCAGGCATTATGGACAGGAATTGCCTATCAATACCAGATCTCCAACATTTGAGGGGACGATAGCTGTTTCTTCACTTCTTTGAAAGCTATGGCTTGGCTACATGACCATTTCCAATGCTGGCCCTTTACGAGCGGATGCAAAATTGCCAGGATGGAGGTCAAGTTACATATGAACTTTCTGTATTAGTTCATGAGCCCAAGGAAAGACTTAAGCTGCAGTACAGATATGGGAGCCAGGGCACCTTCAATCGCTCTCACCATCTTCCAATGCATGCGACCTGGACTTGTCAACTCTGTTGCCCAAGTAGGTCACCTGGGGAGCCTGGGAGAAATGTCTAAGGACTATGACCAAGTTCTAAGTGTTCCTTATTGGTCTTCCCTGTTATCAGCACGTCATCTAGATAAATGGTGATCTGGGTAAATCTTGTAAAACATACTCAAAAATTGCACAGGCTGACGATACTCCAAGTGGCAGTCTTGTTTTTGGTACAAACCAAAATGGGTATGAACCGTAGCACACTTCTGGGAATCCTCATCGAACTGCAACTGCAAGTACATATGGCTCGTGTGCAGCTTCGTGAAGGACAATCCTATTGCCAGCTTTGTATAAATCCTCTATGCAAGGTACTGGGTATTTATCCAGCTGTGAGAAGCAGTTTACCATTTGTTTAAAATCCTCACAAAGGCAAAATGAACCAGTGGGCTTCACAAACAGTAGAACCAGTGCTGTCCATTCCCCAAACTGGACTGGTTTGATGATTCCTTCACTTTCCGGCCTTCTGATTTCTGCCTCTGTTTTCCCGTAAGGCAAATGGCACTGAGCAGACCTTGCAGAATTGTGGAATTGCTTCCTGGTAAGTACGCAAGGTGCCCTTGGCTCCTTTGACATCCCACTCTTGTCACCACTGAAATAACTCTAGAGGACAATAACCAGTTATAAAAGTCGCCCTTTACTTACAAATGCAAAGTCTTTGACAATGATCCAGCTTCCTCACAGCCAGCTCTCAAGAGTGAACATGGTCCCAATGCTCATTGTATTCAGAGAATACAGTTCCCTGATCACGTCGACATGGTGTGGAGCTGGAGGTACACAGGTCAGGCAACATCAGAGGAGTAAGAGCATTGACATTTTTGGGCCTAAACTTATAATTCTAACCATTTTGTATATAGTAGGTGGGAGGGCATGAAAAATGGGAAATAGAAGGAGGAAAAGTGACCAAGTAAACCTCACCTTTATCAGATCTGCTGATAGATGTCCAGATTTAAGGCATCCTGGATGAAACACTTTAGTAATGCTTTTTCCTTTTACAGTTCAAATAAAGGAAACAGGGACAGGAATGTAATTGAAACCTCTGAATAGGAGGCAAAGAGATGTACACGAATGGGAGCCTTTCAAACAAACAGTTTGATTGAAGGTAAGTTGATTTTGAGGTATGCTATACAAGCATGTTCCTTTCTGAAGTTAGACATTTGTTTCAAACGCACTAGTTGTGATGCCAACAGATCTTTAGTGCAACATTTACTAAGGAACTCGTTCACCTTCAGCCCAAAGAGTAAAGTCAATCGATATAAAGCATTAGAATATTATAAACCAATACACATGATCCAAAACCTGCAAATTCTCCACTGAACTAAAACCAGAAAGTAAAACGTAGACTGCTTTCGGTTTTTCAGACATGGACTGCAGTCAGTACCTTGCCTGTTGCGAAAACTGAAGAGAAAAAGGTTACTGGCATCATCCTCACAAATATTTGCATAGACCAGTGACATATTTCTATCTATTCTAAGAAACAAAGTCTCACTTTTACACTATGGATATCTTAAATGAAATTTTGTGGCACGAACACTAACTAAATGGAATAGATTCAAATCAAGACAGACAGCTCAAACTGGGCACAAGTTCTTGTGACTATTTGCAGTAGAACTTGTTTTTTGGAAGGACTGTAATCACATGCTCTGGAGTGTGTCCCTTGGCCTATCATTGCTATCAACTCTAGTTTCATAAGAAGAATCAGGAGGACGCCACGTCAGGTCAACACCTGGCATACCTCTTGCGCCAATTAAATGAAGCTAGAACTCAAGACCAGTGTATAAAAACAACTTTCTAAGGCCTCTTCTTCAGACTTTCCACAGAGTTACATTGATTTTCAAGAAGCAAAATTAGAAGAGTTCATCAATCTCCCCCAAAAGTAATCAGCCCTCTGTTACGCCTGGGTTGCAAATGCGTTCCATTCTGGAATCTATTCATAAGTCAATTCGTACTGAAGTTTGAACACAATGCAGGATAATATAAAATAGCTATATGCAAGTACATCAAACAGTCACATGTTAGGTCTTTAAAACTACACGCTTGTATGAAGATAACAGTGAGGAGGTGGAGGAACACAGGAGGCCAGGGAGCAGAGGAGCAGGCAAGTTGACGTTTTGGGTCGGCACCCTTCTTCATCCCTGTATGGGATTGCGTTTGTAAGTACAAGTGTTTATAAGTTGGACATTGATAAATTGGGAACCCTCTGTGAAAGGAAAACATTGATTTCTTAGATGCAGTATTTGAAAACAGGCACAAAACAATAAGAAGAAAACTGAATGAGCACAAAATATTTTCAAGATAACTAATACATACACCTATAGACATGAACCCTATAGATATACCCTGTGCATACCTTCCAACAGACTGGTAAGGTCAGTTAATGTGTTTCCATCACACATACACAGAAGGTGGAAGATTTAACCAGACTGTCACCAAGTTTGTTTTAAAAGGTGCATTTTAGAACTTACAACAGCACAGCACAGTACAGGCCTTTCAGCCCAAAACGTCGTGCCTACCTATTATCCTGCTAAGATCAATCTACCCTGCATACCCGACATTTGACTGTTCTCCAAGTGCCCATCCAAAAGTCGCTTAGAAGTATCTGACTCTATCACCACTTCCAGCAGTGCATTCCACACGCCCACCACTCTGTGTAAAGAAGCTACCTCTGACATCTCCCCTATACCTTCCTCGAATCACCTTAAAATTATGCCCCCTCATAATAGTCATTTTTGCCATGGGTAGTTGTCTCTGGCTATCCACTCTATCTATGCCTCTCATCATCTTGTACACCTCTATGAAGTCACCACCTATCTTTCCTCACTCCAATGAAAAAAAAGCCCTAGCTTCCTCAACCTTTCCTCATAGGACCTGCCCTCCAGCCCAGGCAGCATCCTGGTAAATCTCCTCTGCACCTTCTCTAAAGCTTCCACATCTTTCCTATAATGAGGTGGCCGGGTCTGAACACAATACTTGACGTGTGGTCTAACCAGGGTTTTTAAAACAGAACTGCAGCATAATCTCACGGCTCCCAAACTCAATTCCCCTGCCAATGCAAGCCAACACATCATAGGTCTTCTTTACAACCATATCAACTTGGGTAGCAACTTTCAGGGATCTATGGACGTGGAGCCCACAATCCCTCTTCCTCCAAACTGCTGTGAATCCGGGCATTAACCTGTACTCTGCATTCAAACTCGACCTTCCAGAATGAATCGCTTCACACTTCTCGGGGTTGAATTCCGTCTGTCACTTCTTTGCCTAGCTCAGCATCCAATCAATGTCCCGTTGCAACCTACAACAGCCCTCCACCTTGTCCACAACTCCTCCAATTTTCGTGTCATCAGCAAACTTACCAACCCACCTTTCCACTTCCTCATCCAAGTCATTTATAAAGATCGCAAAGGGCTAAGGTCCCAGAACAGATCCCTGTGGATCACCACTGGTCATCGAGTTCCAAGCTGAGTACTTTCCACCTACTACCACTCTGTCTTCTACTGGACAGCCAGTTTTACATCCAGACAGCCAAATTTCCCTGAATCCCATGCCTCCTTACTTTGTGAAATGAGCCTACCACGTGAGACCTTATCAAATGCCTTGCTAAAATCCACATAACACCACACTCACTGCTCTACTATCACCGATGTGTTTTGTCATATCCTCAAAGAAGTCAACAAGGCTTGAGGCATGACCTGCCTCTCGCAAAACCATGCTGACTACTTCTAATCAAACTATGCTTTTCCAAATAATCAGAAATATTGTCTCTCAGAATCCTCTCCAATTAATTTGCTCACCACAGAAGACAGACTGACTGGTCTGTAATTTCCAGGATTACACCTATTCCCTTTCTCGAACAGGGGAATGACATTTGTCACTCTCCTATCTTCTGATACTGTCCCCTGTGTAGTGAGTACGCCATAATCATTGCCAAAAAGGGGCAGCAATCTGTTCTCACTTCCTGTAGATTTCAAGATTTTAAAATTTAGATGATGGACAGGGTTTATTTCAGTAACATCTAATGCATTTTCCTTCCCACCTCACACCATTTAGTAGCTAATGACAATAAGCAAGTAAATTTCACATTCATTTCAAGGAATCCATTACTCAGGAAAATTTGAATAAAAAGGTGTTAGTTAGCTAGATATATCTTTGTTGCCAGTATAAAACTTCTCTCTCCTTTGTATTCTCCACCCTCCAATGGCCTTTTAGCTTTTTTTCCTTTTCTCTCTGCTTCTCTCTCCCCTTGATTCATTAGTATACCTATCACAGCAACAATATGCCTCACACCAATTTTGCCCATTCTATTCAAGAGGGTGACTCATGCACAACTGGTAACACCATGATTGAATTTTCTTATGTATTCTGAGGATTTTAGGGGCAAATTCATCTGCCTTCTTGGTGTATGTTGAGCGCCGGCCAGAACTATATGCACAGAGGTAGATTCAGCATACTACGAACAGAACAAAGCCAGTTCAAAAATAACTGATCAGAGCAATGTGTGCCTTGGTTGAACCATGATACAAAACGGAGTAGTAATCCAGCATGGTCAGTGCAAACATAAGCAGTTGAAGAACTTTGAACCAATTTCAACCTGAAGTGTTGAATAGGTTATCCACCAAGGCTTTCTCCTGAGATTCTTACCATTATGTATGTTAGTCTTCAGTCAATTCAATGTACTCCATGTAATGTTATCATATTGGTGAAAACAGGCTACAGCAAATGTAATAGACCCTGCTGTAGTACTGAATGCTGGTGCTCCAGAAATGGTTTTGCATCTTATCAAGTTGCTACACCACAGGTATTGGTCAAAAGAACATGTGAACATTTGCCTAGATAGATGTGTTCTCAAAACGCAGGCCAAATCCAATCTGACCAATTAGCACAGGTCAAATCCAAAATCGACCAATTACCTCCAATTATCAGTTTTCTTTGACCCAAAGTGATGAAATCTACGACTGACAGTGCCATCACGAAGCACCAATTTCAGCAATAACCTCCATACCAAAAGGTCAGTTTGGATTCTGCCAGGACCACACAACTCTAGATCTCATCACAGCCTTGATCCAAACATCGTCAGAAGTACCTTATTACAGATATTGGGAGTGAGTGATTTATTAACATGAAAGCAGCATTTGACTGTGGGGGGCAGGGTACGCAAGTCTCATCAAAATTGTTTTCAGTGGGAATCAGGAGAAAATTCTTTTCTGATTGTAGTTATACCTTATGTTCTCACCCTTAGGACATTGCTGTAGGAGTTTTCAGGGCGATGTCCTGGACCTAAACATCTTTAGCTGTTTCAATGGCCTTCATTCCAAATAAAATGATTAGAATGGGGGCAGGAAGAGGAAGGGGACAGAGACAGAGACAGACAATTCAAAACTGTTCCGTTCCATTTGCAACATACTAAAGCAGTACACATTCACTGGGTGAAAAGTAACATTCAGTTCACAAGTGGTCAGCAATGATTATTTCCAACAAAAATATTTAATTATCCTTTGATTACAAATGCTTGAAGTAAAAAGTAGAAATTTGAAATAAACACAGCTTTCTTCAGATTGAAACCTAAAAAATCAACATCCAACACAGATTACATTTAATCAGAAACTTAACCAAAACAGGCCAAAAAGGTCTGGACATCAGCAGTGAGTAATTCATCACCCCGTTCCCCCAACATTGATCAAAGCAAAGCTAAAAGTGAATGTTGGAAAACTCGGTACTTTCCTTGATGAAGCTGCTTTAACAACACTCAAGAAGCTCAACAGTATCTAGAACACCAGATTAAACATTCATGCCGTCCACTTATGCACACCATCTAAAAGATGCACTGAGCCCTCAACTGTACCCTCCAAACTGGCAGCCTCTAAGACTTAGAAGGACAGGAGCCAAATGCATAGAGGAAAATCATTACACCCATCCTTGAGTGGAAATCTACTGCTTCTCCTCTAGTGGATCAAAGCTTGGAAGTCCGCTCCCAACTGCACTGCAGTTGTACTTACACCACATGGACTACTGCAAATGAAAATGGAACTCATCACCACCTTCAAGGAAATTAGGAACGAGCAACAAAATATTGAGTGTCAATTAAGCTCATTTCTCCTAATTGAATCAAAACAAATCAAGACACTCCAGCCTGTTGCTGTACTTGGACGATTAGAACTAATAACAATTGACAAGGCACATTCTTTACCTAACTTAAATTGAAAACTGTGTCACAAACAGAGAATAAATCTGATGGAGCAAGCAGATGAGAAAATCTTCATGTTAAGAAGGATATGATTTTCAACCAAGTTAGGAACAGTAAGCAACTTTTAACTATAGATTGTCTTAATGTCTGTCTTTAAATAGAAAAAAAATGAAGTAATAGACTGCGCTAAAAAAGACAAGTTTTCATAAATATCTATAAAAAGACAATGTTAAATAAATATAGTTATTTTGACTGATGTTCACTTCCAAATTAGAGGAAATGTCTAATAATGGTTATCATCATTTGGTTCCCAAATTGACCTTTTAATCATGATGGGCAATAGTTTTCACTCACATTTGAAAAAAGATCATTTTAGATTGGAAACCAGTTCACTTTAATCTCTAGGCATATCTAATAATTATTTGACACATGAAAGACTTACCAACATTTAATTGTTAAGTGGTTTTTACATCAGGATTTTAGAAGATTTTGATACAACCAATTTATTCCAGGTCTTTAAACTACAGTTGGATTTGGGAGCGACTGGACAATATCTCAGCCTTGAGGGTGGATAAAACATTACTTCTATACAATAAAAATATCAAACAATGCAGGTGTCAAAACTTCTCTATTAATACTAACTACTTGGCTACCTTCAAAAATTGGCACGGTGGCACACAGTGCTGCCTCACAGCGCCAGGGACCCAGGTTAAATTCCAGCCTCAGGCAACTGTCAGTGTGGAGTTTGCACATTCTCCTTGTGTCCGCGTGGGTTTCCTCCGGGTGCTCCAGTTTCCTCCCACAGT
Organism: Stegostoma tigrinum; assembly: GCF_030684315.1. NCBI lineage: Eukaryota > Metazoa > Chordata > Chondrichthyes > Orectolobiformes > Stegostomatidae > Stegostoma > Stegostoma tigrinum. The sequence continues at coordinate 3,220,637 of NC_081373.1, forward strand.
CCAAAGATGAGCAGGTTAGGTGGATTGGCCATGGGAAATTGCCCATAGTGTTCAGGGAGGTGTAGGTTAGGTGGGTTATAGGGGGATGGGTTTGGGTGGGATACTCTGGAGGTTTGGTGTGGACTTGTTGGGCCGAAGGGTCTGCGTCCACACTGTAGGGATTCTAATTCTAAATCTTTTAACATAGTTTCCCTATGTACTACTGCCAACTTGCCTCATGTACCATCATAGTTTTCAGAAATAAATTTTACTCAACTTCTGAATGACATAATGAATTACTCTTTCTCCACAAAAAAAGGGTCCTTAACAGCAAAGTTATTAATGTGTTCATTATACAACACTGAATCCAAAATAACCTGATATAGTTGGCTCTTCAACATAATACTCCAAAACCCCACCTCTTACACATTCTGGGAGTTAATTCAAAGCATTAGAGCTGACTCCGTTAACCTAGTCCACATTCCATCTAAAGTATTCCGGACTTGTATTCCATAAACTTGCCCCATCCGTGGCCAAGCTGAACCAGCTCAGCTACTATAGCATGATCCACTTGACAATGTGGAAAATTGCCCAGGAATGTCTTGTACATAAAAATCAGGACAAATCCAACCTGGCTAATTACCATGCCAGTTCTAAAGGAAGAATCACTCGACCTTAAATGTTAACTGATTTCTTTCCACGGATGCTGCCAGACCTGCTAGACTTTTCCAAAAATATTAGAAAGGAGGAATCTTGTTAAAAGGCAAGATAACACAATCTCATGTGTTAATAGTACAAGAACTACAATTTCTTGTAAGATGGTCAAATCTACTTAATCCAATGACTAAATGAATATCTTACAAATTTGGGATGGAGGGGAGTAGACTAAATGTGGGGCATTTGAATTTTTGTGAGGACCGCCAACTTGACATCAGTTTTACTATTGAACACTATTTTCAAAACCATTTACCACCTGAAAAGTAGTCGACTGTAACGTTAACAATTTTAATATTAAATTGAATGATTTTAATGGATCATTCTCATTTCGTTGCCTTATTCAGTATTGATAATATTTGTTATAAATGCCTAAGTAAACTGAAAACAGAGACACTCATGATAAATGAATAACTTAGCCAAGTTTTTTTTGCATTGCTGCAATAGGAAATCAGTTAATACTAACTGACAATATATTTGGCATGAGATTAGCAGCTATTATCTAAGCTACATTCTTGAAGATGGCTGCACTGTTTGCTTGGTGTTGGGGCAACTTGCTACCATAATTGGGTCAAACATGGGTCCAACATGGGTCCTGGGAATTTGATAAGTGCCAAGCTTGATGCAGAGGCCAAGCTCCAAGAAAGAAAACATTTCAGTAGACTGCTCAACATTGTTAATGTTTTCACGTTAAAATAACCGATTGCAAAATGTAATTTCATATTTGCCATCCTCCAATGGAGCTTTGATATTTTATTAGCATCAATTGAAGTTAAGAACGTGTGGGTGGGTGACAGTGCTCAGATGGGTACTTTAACAGGATGCAAGTCAGTCTAGGAGATACATGTAGAGAATGAATCATGACAGTGGAATTGAAGATGGAGCCTCATTTTTTCCTTCAACTGACTATCAGAGTATACATGAGGTGCTCAGGATCACAGTACCCCCAAAAGTGGAGCTCATCACAACAAGTAGGTTGGTGAGCGATAAGAGATAACACGGTGTAAAGGTGGATGAAAACAGTAGGCCAAGCAGCAAAGCTTGAAGTTTCGGGTCGAGACCCTTCATTTCTGAAGAACGGTCTCAACCCGAAGCATCAAGCTTCCCTGCTCCTTGGCCTGCTGTGTTCATCCAGCTTCACACCATGTTATCTTAGACTCTCCAGCATCAGCAGTTCCTACTATCTTTGCGAGCTTTAAGTTTGGGGTCATGAGCTCAGAAGTGCTGCTACGTAGCTCTACTCTACTTCTCACAGGTCTGCTGTTCCTTATCCCTTGCTTACTCAATTTGCAGAAAAGGTCACAACAATTTTAAAGCCTCAAGTAAGCTCAAGAAAGTTTGGGAAAACTCTGAACACTAATCCTAATAGCTTTTCTTTTTCAAAAAAAAAAATCAATAACTGGTTACATTAACATGTTTTTGTCTCTAAAAATGATTGCATATTTGGCACAATCTTTTACTTATAAACAATATGAATGGGTCATTACAAACTACCAAGCCATCTTATAACTTTGCATGCAGTGCTGGGACAAACAAAACAGTGTGTATTAACTGCGTAGGAAATAAATGTTATTTGATGCAGAAGCGTACATTGAAGCTAGAGCAGAAAAAAAAAATCATGAATTAATTCTACCCTAAAATCGCTAGGCTGGGAGACTGGAATAAATTTTACTTCTTTCCCATAGTTTAATAGGCTAATCCACAACATAGAAGGGCCTCTAGCCTACGAAATACAACAAATTCCAATGAATCATTTGTCTCCCAGGTACCACAATCTGTCTTTTTGAGTTTGGTCATTCCATCCATAAGATCTTATTATACAAAAAGAACTATGTTGTTCTGATAGTTGAGGTAGAGATTCTAAAGAAGGTTGACTGAGGGGCTCCTGTGGCCTGTGTGCACTTAACAGTGGAAATAGATAAGCATGTTACTAAACACTGAAAATTTTCAAAAAATTGTGGACAAGGATTCGTAGAGGCTTTTTTTAGATTTTGTTGTAAAGAATTACTCACTCAATCTATTTTGCATTGTTGTCTTTGTTGAACAAGATATAACAGCAGCATGTATATTGTTCAATAGGTGGAAAAGCTTAGAGCCCTTATGGCATTCCAGCTGAGGTCTTCAAAACTGGAGGAGCTTTGATCACATCAAGATTCCATCCAGCATTCACCCTGCAGAATTGACAGGAAGAATCACACTCAGCCTTGAAGGGAGGAATGAACTAGCTAACTGCAAAGGAGATGGATAAGTAAGGTTATAGAAACAAACAAACGTCATTATTCAATTGTCTACAGCAGGGAAAACCTTGACAATTCTCCTGAAATGTCCACTGTTTTTGTTGAGGCAAACCAGCCGAAGACACACAATCAAGTTTTATACTTTCCAAAAGGGGCCTCTGACTTGATATTTGAGCAGACAAATGCATGAAAAATAATGAGAAAAATCACAATCACAAAACTCTTCAATACAATCTTTGACTTGACCAAAACATTTTATTCGTTGAATCACGAGGCTTGATGGATTTTTCTCCAGAGATTTAAATGTTCAAGAGACTTCACCACAATCGTACAACTGTTTCATGATGAAAGAGTGGGAGATCAGAAACAGATCTTTTCAAAATCCAGACTGGTGTCAAAGCTATGCAATTATCTATCTTTTTCACAATCTGACTGGTTATTCACCTCAGAGAGCAACTGCCTTCTGTGTGAGCATTAAGCAACACCTGAATGGTAAATTCTAAACTTCAACTGTTATCATGCCAAAGCTAAACTGACTGCAAGCCATAAATGACCAGTCAACTGCAGCGTCCTCTTTGAAGAAAATTCTACAAACATCATTGTAATTTAATTTGCAAATGTTTTGTAATGTATATTGGATAGCTGTAAAGCATCTCTCTCCCCAGACAGTTAACTCTTGAATGGCTGGCATTCCAGAGGACAAAGCAAATGACACAAATATATTATGAAGCTCCCCTTGAAGCACACAAGCACTGAGCACTGTGGAAAAAACAACTCTGGAGGAGCTTGCTGCCAGTCAGATTGGCAATAACTTGTTCAAAATGCATCATGTTTTGAATTCAAACCTCTTAAATAGCGAGGCAGAGTGCCAACCTCTGGACTGAAAGGCAACCTACCCACATGCAAAAGATTCACTTTCTTCAGGCAGAAGACCCATGACAGGAAACTCTCAATCCTGTGCAGGTGTTATTCTCAAGAAGAAGGAACCAATAATGACAAAATCACTACCAGAAAAAGATGGTGCAATTAAGAGGTGGGATTTTTTCCTTACCAAATAAAACTTCAATTGGACATTAGAAATATGTTCAATCTCAAAGAATATACAGACTTTGGAGAAAGGTTCAGTAAGATATTTCAATGGCACAGCGAAACATTTTGGCTTATATCTCCCTGATTTAGAGGTTAGCGAGTGATCCAATTGAAGTATTTGAAATGGTTTAAAAAGGGTTAATCCACCACCCTCTAAAAGGGTTCCTACATTCTATGGTACCAGGAATCTGAAAACAGTCTCCCACAAACATCCACAAAAGGTTGGGTTAAAAAAATTTCCACTACAGATTTTTGTGACAAAGCAGATAAAGCAACTGACTAGGAAAGCAAACTGAAATGTTGCTGATTATTGCAAGAGGAATTGAAAATGAAAACTAGAGATGTATTGTTGCAGTTGTGCAAAAACATTGATGAGACCACAACTTGAGTATGATGTACCGTTTCTGTACTATTTAATTAAAAATGTAAATGCATTTGAAGCAGTTCAGGAGAATGCTCATTCGACTGATATATGGGATTAGGGATTAACTTCAGAGGAAAGTTTGCACAGTATCTATGGGCTTGACAGTTATTGAAGAAAAGATGTCTCCCCTTAAGAAGGGAAACTAGAACTAGGAGACACAGTTTAAAAATAAGGATTCTCATGAGGGAGTTGATGGTTTAGTGGTATTATCACTAGACTATTAATCCAGAAATTCAACTAATATTCAAGGAACTCGGGTGAGAATTCCACCATGCCAGAAAGTAGAATTTAAGTTCAAGTTCAATTTAAAAAAAATTCCAGTTCGGAATTTACTGATGACCATGAAACCATCGGCAATTGTCAGAAAACACATTTGGCTTCCTAATGTCCTCAAGAAAGAAAACGTCTGCTATTCTCATCCGATCTGACCTACACACGATTCCAGACCACAGCAATGTGGTTGACTCTCAACTTCCCTGGGAAATGGCTGAGCAAGCGCAAGTATCAATTCTTTGTTGAGGCTTCAAAGCAAATTTTTAAAAAAGGATCATCTGGCATCAACCTAGGCACCAGACTTGACGACCCTGCAAGTCCTCTTAAAATGGGAGAGCTGTCTCACATATTAATTATACTCAAGAATCAGTTGACTATGTCCCAAAGACCATCACGATCCCCGGATATGCTCTGTCCTACTAGTAGATCAGATCCAGCAGAGATTTCCGGCACAGTGGTATGCGGAGTCAGGAGGGAGTTGCCCTGGGGTACACAACAATGACTAGACCCCAATGAAATCTCATGGCTTCAGGCTAAACATGGGCAAGGTAACTTCCCGCTGACTATCACGTACCACCCTCCTGCAACTGAAGAATCAGTTCTCAGGATAGCAAGGCTTAAACTGTACTCTGGGTGGGGGATTTCAACGTCCACCACCAAGACTAGCTTGGCAACAGCACCACTGATCGAGCTGGTCGGATTCTAAAGGACATAGCTTCTAGACTGGATCTGTAGCAGGTAATGGGAGAACACACGAGGGAAAAAACGTACTCTGCTTCATCCTTATCAATTTACTGGTTGCTGAGGCACCTGTCCATGACAGAATCATTAACAGTGACCTTAGCACAGTCCTTTTGGAGATGCAGTTCCGCCTTCACATCGAGAATACCCTCCATGTTGTGTGGCGCTATCACCATGCTAAATGGAACAGACTTCAAACAGATCTAACGATTCACTGGGCATCCATGAGGCACTGTGGGTCATCAACAGCACGTGAATTATTCTCCAACACAATCTGCAACCTTATGGCCTGACATATCTCCCACTCAATCATTACCATCAAGCCAGGGGATCAACCCTGGTTCAATGGAGAGTGCAGGGGGGCACACCAGAGCAGACCCAGGCATACCTAAAAGAGGTGTCAACCTCATGAAGCTGCCAAGTAGGACAATTTGCATGCCAAAAGCAGAAGCAGCAAATGACAAAACAGAGGTAAGCAATGTGACAACCAAAGATCTAAGCCCTACAGTCCTGCCACCTCCAGTCATGAATGGTAGTGAACAATAACTCACTGGAGGAGGTAGCTCCACAAAAATCCCCATCCTCAATGAAGGAAGAGCCCAGAAGACAAAGCTGAAGCATTCACAAAAATCCTCAGCCAGCAGCACCAAGTGAATGGCCCATCTCCGCCTCCTCCAGGGTCCCCAGCATCAGACACCAGTCTTCAGCTAACTCTATATGATATCAAGAAATGGCTGGAAGCACCTGATACTGGAAGGGCTTTGGATCCCGAATGCCATTCCAGCAACAGAACTGAAGACTTGTGCTTCAGAACTCGCCACTTCTCTAAACAAGCTCTTCCAGTATAATGACATCATAGGCAATTCTCCACATTTGTCAGGTAAATGCCAAAGTATGTTGTGCACACAAAAAAAAGGTCAAATCCAACCTAGCCAGTTGAGGAAGAGTCATCACATCTGAAAACATTACCTTGGAAATTTTCTTCACAGATCCTGCCAGACCTGCTGAGCTTTTCCAGCAACTTCTGTTTTTGTTTCTGGCGAATTACTATCAGTATATGCTCAATCATCAGTAAATTTGTTGAAGATGTCATCAACACAGCCAAACAGCACCTGCACAGCAATAATCTTCTCTGACGCCCAGTTTGGTTCTGCCAGGGCCACTCAGCTCCTGACTTCATTACAGCCTTGGTTCAAACAAACATGGACAAAAGAGCTGAATGCCAGAGAAAAGGTGACAGTGACAGTCCTTGACATCAAGGTCGTATTTGACCAAATGAGGAAGGAAGGAGCCCTGGTAAAACTGAATCAATGGGCGTCAGGGGACAAATTCTGTACTGGTTGGAGTCATATCTGGCAGATAGGAAGATAGTTGGCATTTCTAGAGTTTAGTCATCTCAGGTCCAGGACACCTCTGCAGGATTTCCTGAGTGTACTGTCTAAGGCCTAACCATCTTTAATGACCTTCCATCCATCACAGGGTCAGAAGTGGGGATGTTGCCAACTATTGATCAATTTGCAGCACCATTCATAGCTCCTCATACACTGAAGCAGTCCATATTCAAAGGCAACAAGATCTGGATAATATCCAGGCTTGGGCTGACAAGTGGCAAATAACATTTATACTGCAGATTTCTCCAATAAAGAGACAATTCAACCACCGCTTATTAATTCAATGGTGTTATCATCATTGAATTTCACCGCAGTCACCATCCTTGGTACTTCTACTGACCACACACTCAACTGGACTTACCACATAAACACAGTGGCTACAAACAGCAGGTGAGAGACTAGGGATACAGTGAGTAATTCACTTCCTGACTTCCCAAAGCCTGTCCACCATCCTCAAGGCACAACTCAGGACTGTGATAGAAAACTCTCCACTTGCCTGGTTGGGTGCAGCTTCAACACAAGAGGCTGACACCACATCTATTAGCATCCACTCGCTCCACACCAACAATCAATAGCAGTAGTATCTACAAGATGCACTGCAGAAATTTACCAATGATCCTTAGACAGTACCTTCCAAACCCTCAACCAGTTGCATCTAGAAGGACATGGGAACACCACCACCTCCAAGTCACTCATCATTGTGTCTTGGAAATATATCATCAAGCTTTCACTGTTGTTGGGTCAAAATCCTGGGATTCCCTTCCTAAAGGCCCTGTAGATCAACCTACGACACCTGGACCAGTGTTTCAAAAAAAGTACCTCATGACTACTGTTCGGTTCGTTTTTCAGAGACCCTCACAGAATTGATGCAAGAGCAAGATACTGGCCTGGTTACAAAAACACAATCCTTTATTATTAAGTACAAGCTGTGGAGGATCGCTGTACGCAACCCGGCACAGAGTGTTGAGTATCATAAGCGATTCTCTCCGAACAGGGGACAGTCCCCGCTTTTATACCCTTGGAATTGGCAGATACATAAAACAATTATTAGATCTGAAACATCATGAGTATGTGGTCACGTCGCTACAATGAGAACAGGATAAAAGTTTGATGGTCATATGATAACGACAGATGCTATTTCAAGTGGTGACAACGGCCTGGCTTGATCAAAGGTCACTGACCTGGCCATTTCAGCAGAAACAGGGGTAGGCAGCAGCGTGGGTAGAGCCATAACGATTACTGAGCTTAATGCTTTTTGTGTTTACAGATGTTCCACACCCCTACATATGTTTCACGCCCAATCCTATTCTGGCAGGAAGTTGAGACAGTGTTCACATACCCTTGTGAGGGGAGTTAAGGAGCATAAAAATTCAGGGGACGTTAACCCATTAATATCTCACTACCTTCAAGGGCAGACAATTAAGCCAGGAAATGTCCACATCCCACAGGTGAGAATACAAAAACAAGCCTTTGTTTTAAGGCAGCAATAAAGGAAGATTTTTTTTTGATTCATACATGAGACATAGGTATCGCCAGCTAGGTTAGCACTTATTGGCCATCCCCAATTGTCCAGTGGGCAGTTAGGAGTCAACCACATTGCTGTCGGTCTGGAGTCACACGTAGGACAGGCCAGGTAAGGATGGCAGTTTCCTTCCTTAAAAGGATACTAGTGAATCACAGATAACAAAGTGTGGAGCTGGATGAACACAGCAGGCCAAGCAGCATCTCAGGAGCAGGTTTTACAACAGTTGGCAATGGTTTCATGGTCATCATTCAGCTCTTATTTCCAGATTTTTATTGAATTCAAATTCAAATTCAACCATCTGCTGTGGCTGGATTTGAACTCAGATCCCTAGAATATACCTGCGTTTCTGGATTAACAGTCCAATCCAATGATACCACTGGACTGTCAACTCCCCTCGGATATGCAAATCTTTGGAACATTCTTCCCAGACAGCGATGGAGGCAGAATCATTACATGTTTTTAAGTTAGAGATAGATAAATGGCTGACTAACAGGGCCAGGATTGTCACAGTAGATGGCAATGTGGAGTAGAGGTCACAAATCAGATGAGCCACAATTTTAGGAGAAGGCAGAGCTCAAGGCACTGAATGACCTGCTCTTAAATCATGTTTGCGTGAGTATTATGGATGCAGTATATCTAGGTTTCTAAAAAAGCACTCCATTAAAAAACAAAAAAAGGTGTCAACAAAAAAAAAGGTTAATAGGTAAGATCAACAACAGAAGTTGCTGGAAGCATCTGTGAAGAAAAATAAATCAGTTAACCTTTCGGGTCCAGTGACCCTTCCTGTTCGGAGGAAGGCTCACTGGACCCGAAATGTCAACTCTTGGTTTTTTTTTTCTTTAGATGCTGCTAGACCTGCTGAGCTTCCAGCAATGTGTGTTTTTGTGCCTCATTTACAGCATCCACAGTTCTTTAAGTTTTTATTAGGCAAGATATTAGATTATGTCATTGGGATAAATATATTAGCATGGATAGAGGATTAGTTTATGGCAAATACTTGAATAAGTAGTTTAGAGAGGATCTGAGGAAAATCATTTCTACCACCTACTAGGTGAAAAATATGAACATGCTGCTCGAGTGTGTGGAGGAGGCAGGTATTCTTGCAACTTTTAAGAAGTGTATGATTGAGCACTTGAAATACCAGGACACATTAGACTATGGTCCAAGTGCAGACAAATTGGATTAGCATAGCTTGGTGTTTGTTAGTCAGCACAGATGCGGTGAACCAAAAGGCCTGGTTCTCAGCTGTACGATTCTAAATTATAATTTACTCAGTCACATAGTGAAGCTGAGGAATCAAAAAGTATCTTAAATAAGTAGTTTGGTGGAGATGGCATTTTCAACTATTAGTCAAAAATATAGTTAAATGAAATTCTAAAGATCATAAAAGGAAACCTTTACAGACCGATTACACATTGATGTTACATTCTTATTCTGATCAGATAAAGCTAACAATGGTATGAATCATACAAAAAAAAATGTTATAACACTACTAATAATGCATACGAAAACTAAATGTTATAGACTGACCTTTGCTTACTATCTACCATTCAATTATGATATGAAATTAGAGGTAAAGTCAGATTAAAAAATTTTTAAAACATGAATTCATATTGCTGCCCACATCATTCAAGTGTGGGAAGAGACTGTCTTATGACATACTTTCAAGTCTTGACTGAAAACAAAATGTATTTGGCAATACCATTGTGAAGGTGAAAAATGCTACATATTCCAAACAGGGAGGAGGGACAAAGTAACTGACTTTGTGAAAAGGACTATGAATCCTAATTTCTTTCAGAGGGTCACAAGTCTGTGAAACTATCCTTAGGGCAGTAGAGGCAAAGCACAATTCTTCACTTTAAAAAAAAAGAGAACCTAGGGCTTTAGTGGGTGGACAGGAAAGTGGAGCTAAGACCATGAATCAGATTGGCCATTAGAATGCAAGAGCAGACTAGTGGGTCCAAATGGCCTGTTCTTGCTCACGAATTTGTATGGTTATTTTAAAAAATAACTAAATTTGCAAGACGGCATGAACCAAACTCAATACATAAAAATTGTAAGTTTGTAAGTTAAATCAAAAGCAAATTTAAGTTGTCGTTCACTTTACTGGAAGAAAAACTAAATGGTATGTTAAATTTTCTTTATACATTGGCGCACCATAAAATGACAAAATCTGGCCATTCTTCTCAAAATGCATTACCACGAATTAGATTCAAGTTTAAACGTTTCTGGGCCTTTCAATAGCTGAACAGTGCGATAGGAGGCAAACTCCTTTTGGGGGGCAAGATGTTAGCCAACAAAATGTTATTACATCTTTAAAATGTATGCAAGAAAAAAATACACTGGCATTTTTTTCTTCACATCACTGCAACAGGTCAGATCTGATCCACATGACTATTATATCTATAATTGATAAGGTAAGGAGGCAAACTCTGAAACCAAGATAATAAAATGTGAGGCTGGATGAACACAGCAGGCCAAGCAGCATCTCAGGAGCACAAAAGCTCGCAGTGAGGTTAAAATAGTACTCTGAAACCAATTGGGTTGGAACAGGGATAAAGCTGGTATTAATCTGATTCAACACCATCAGAAAACAAGAAACAAAAAGAAATGAGAAACAGGCCATTTACCATTCACTACAAAAATCTTGGGCATCAACTGCAATTGCACAGCCATTCTTGATTTCCTGACAGATATGCTTTAAGATTTAAATTGATTCAAATTATGGAAACTCCACAGCCCTCTGGAAAGAGAATTCCCAACATTTCATAACTTTTAGACTGAAAACATTTCTCATTATTCGTAAATTATCCACCCCATATCCCGAGACTGTATCCCACACAAGATTCTCTGACCAGCATAACCATTTCAACTTCTACCCCATCTAATTTCTTCAGTCGTCTCATTTTTCAGGGCCTCACAAAGACCTAATATCACCAAACTACCAAGTCAAGGACTAATTTAGTTAATATTTTTGTATACTCACTGGAGTTGAGAAGAATGAGAGGTAATCTCATTGAAACATAGTATTAAGGGGCTTGACAGGGTAAATGTTAAGAGGATGGTTCACCCTTGGGCGAGTTGTGTGACATTTGGTCCTAGTCTCAGAATAAAGGGGAGATGAGAGAAAAAAAAATCCTTTCTAAAGGCAGAGTATCTTTGGAACTCCTTGCCACAGAAAGCAATGAAGGAAGTGTCCTCAAATACATTTAAGGCTGAGGCAGATAAATTCTTGATCAGTAGGGGAAAAAAAATCAGTCACTATGGGAAAAGGGCAGGAAAGCAGACATGACGAATGCCCGTTCAGCCAAGATCTTATTGAATAGCAGAGCAGCCTTGAGGGACTGAATGGCCAATTCCTGTTTCTATTTCTTATGGTCTCCAATACAAGTACACATTTTCTTAATGGGCTGTTATGACAGTGTTAACGTCCCCGTCTCTGGGTTGTGCCTGGATTTAATTCTCATCTGCCCCATGTGTGTCATAATATGTCTGAACAAGTTGACTACCTACTTCTTTCAAAATATGGAGAAAAGGAAGAATTATACTGGAGAGTAAAAAGAGATTGTAGGCAGCACTTTATGTGGGCCAATAGGGTCCATCAGTTTATTTAAAAATTAATTTCATCTGCTTCAGTAACTGCTTCTTTCAAACTTACGTAAAGGGTTTTACGAACACAAGACAAGATCCTTTCAGAAGTACCAGTCAGTAGCCATAAATAATAGAAATCAATTCAAATAATAAATTTTATTTCTCCCACAAATAAATGTGAATGTCGAGATACAATAGATTATAACTAAACAAATAAGCATACATTGACAAAAGCAGCAACTTAAATATGGGAAAGGATCACTCGCCCCAAAACGTTAACTCAGGTATCTCTCCACATATGCTGTTAGACCCGCTGAACTTTCCAGAAAAGTCTATTTAGTTTGATTTACAGCATCCGCTGTTCTTTTAGTTTTTACTTAATTATGAACATTATTCCTCTTTGCCAATGGCATCATCTTCGGAACTTGTTGCCCATTTTGCTAAAGTTGGCTGAATGGATGAAAATACCTTTTTAAAAAGTAGTTATTATTCAACATGTTCAAACATATCATGACACACCTGGGGCAGATGGGAATTAAAGTCAGGCACGACCTAGAGATGGGGACGTTGACACTGACACAACAGCCAATTAAGAAAATGCGTACTTGTTTTGGAGACCATAAGAAATACAAACAGGAGTTGGCCATTCAGTCCCTCAAGTCTGCTCTGCCATTCAACAAGGTTATGGCTGAACGTGAAGTCATTGGTGGTTTGATCTTGGCAAAATAGTCATCATAAAATCTTCAGAATGCCAATATCTTGAGATCTGATCTATTGACCATATTTCACTATGTCTTCATCATTTCATTGGCAGTTCTTAGACATCAATATTTAACCAAACATTGGATGTCTTTCCCCAAAGAGGCATTAATTGGTCAAAACTAGCTCAGCTGGGAGGGACATGTTTTGTATCTGCTACAAATCTTTTGAAGCAACGACTTGACGTGGAATTCAAATCACAGTAGGAGACTTCCAGAAGAACAGAACTGACCTTTCAAGCACATCCCAAAAGAGCTCAAAACATATTCACTCTGACTCACAATTTGGAGGCTGACCAAAATGGAGACAGTTCATTCAAGCTGGCACTGAATAAAAGATTTCAAAGTTGAAAATGCACAGACAAAAGTCAAAGCACTGGACGGAGTGTGCAAACCCCAAAGAACTCATCAATTCAAATCCCCTCAGGGGGAAAAAAAAACCTGATACACTGGAGTTATCACTCATTTTAAAATTGAACAAACAACAATTAATCCTGGGGGATCAACTAAGACCAATTTAAAAATTTATCACCAGCATACAATTTTGATCTAAGTGCAGATCTGGCATTCAGGCCATATGTTTTGAATCCACTGTAGTCCACAACTGTCCTCATTTTCAATTATGTATTCTTCAGGGAGACCTTCAAAATCTTGTATCACTGTTCAGTTTCTCAACAGGTGACTATTACTTCTGGTCAGACACGACCACAAAAGTAAATTGCCACTTGTGGAGAGTTTCTTCAGGTGAGAGTTGTCACCAAATCATTGTTCCCTTCAACAGGTGTTTTTTATAATTATAGTTGAAGTTTGACATAATGCCTTAGTTAATTAAAGGGTTGAAATTTTGATGCATGCATTTATATTATGACATTCCTAGGCTCACTAGAGCGGATACACGGAGCAGTTACAAGCAGCAAAATGGACTCCGATGGTTTGTTCTGTCCAAGGCACTTTGAGTGCTTTTATCAATTCACAGTGGAATGAGTCATCACGAATTGAATAAACCATCTAAGTTTTGATGCTGTAACTATTGGATTAGCAGTTTCTCTTGCCTAAGGTGATGAAAACAGCATCATTAATGGAATATTCTGCCAATAACAAGCCGAGCCAGCTTCAGCAGACCAGTCCTGTTGCAAAGAAGGAATGTCAAACAAGTTTTTGGTTATATTTGGTACTATAAGACTATTGTGTTGCATTATTACAAACTGCTGTCCACCTTACTTCATGTGAAAACTTGCTTTAATTTAACAAGAGCTAATGCTGCACTGACACAGCTGTGGAGCACAGCCTCCAGTTTCCCATTACTTTAACTGTATCACATGCTGATGCTTACCTCTCAGAATCTTTCCTACCCTCATTGTTCTTATGCTTACATTAGAAGGGGGTAGCAAAGGAAAGAGCAGGCCTGCTCATGGACGGGGGTGGTGGTGGTGGTTAGTAGAGGTTATGTGTGGAGCCACAAGAAGTGGGAGAGATTCCTAATGAGAACTTTGTATCCATATTCGCAGAGGGGAAGGACATCACTGATGTTGAGGTCAAGAATAAGTGTGAGAATATTTAGGTAAGGTCAATACATTGAAGGAGGAAGTTTTGGATATTGTAAATTGTATTAAGGTAGATCCCATCTGGCCCTGGGGGCTTGTCACTCTCTGGGGGAATAAGAGGCAAGGGGCATTAGCAGATAACTTTACATCCTCTGACCAGTGGCAAGGTTCCAGAGGACTGGAGAGTAGCTAATGTTGTTCCCTTGTTTAAGGAAGCAGGGATAATCCAGAAATTATAGGCAAGTGAGCCTGACATCTGTGGCAGGGAAGCTCTTGGAGTAGATATTGAGGGACGTGATTTGTGTACATTTGGAAGAAAATGAGCTAGTTAGCAACAGGCAGCATGGCTTTGTAGGAGGAAGGTCATGCCTCACCAACCTAGCTGAATTTTTTTGAAGAGGTGGCCAAGATAATTGATGAGGGAAGGGCTGTGGATGTAGTTTATATGGACTTGGTCAAAGCATTTGATAAAGTCCCACTTGGCAGATTGGTAAAAAACTAAAATCACACATGTGGGCTGGCTAGATGAACACAAAACTGGCTTGGTCATCGAAGGCAGAGGGTAGCAGCAGAAGGGCTTTCTTCAGAATGGAGAACTGTACCTATTAGTGTTCCACAGGGAATCAATCTTGGATCCTCTGTTGTTTGTAGTGCATACAAATGATCTGGAAGAATTTGTTGGCAGTCTGATTCGTAAATTTGCAGATGACATGAATATTAGTAGAGTTACTGATAGTGCTGACAATTGTGAAAGGATACAACAGGATATAGATAGATTGGTGACTTGGAGACAGAAGTGGCAGACAAAGTTTAATCCAGACAAATGCAAGGGAATGCATTTTAGAGGATCAAAATTAGGTGTGAGTAAAAACTGTAAACGATGGAACCCTTAGGAACATTAACATACAGATGGATCTGGGCATCCAGATCCACAGTTCCCTAAAAGTGGCAACATAGGTGGCTCACATCATTCAGAAAGCATATAACTTGCTTGTCTTCATCAGTTGTTGCATGGAGTACAAGAGTTGACAAATCATGTTGCAGCTATATAAAAGGCTTGTTCGGCTGCATTTACCACATTGTGTGCAGTTTTGGTGGCTACGCTGTGCAAAGTTTCCCCTTTTGGTAGAGTGTACCAGGACGTTGCCCTGTCATGGGCACTGGACATGAGGAAAAGGTTTTAAAAAAAAAGACTAGGGTTGTTTGCACTGGAAAGACAGTGGCTGAGAAGAGACCCGAAAGAGGCTTAGATAGGGTGGATAGTTAGGGGCTTTTGCCCAGGGTTGAAGTTTCAAATACAAGGCGGAATAGGTTCAAGATGAGAGGGGGGGAAGTTTAAGGGAGATGTGCAAGGGAGGTTTTTCCACACAGAGTGGTAGGAGTCTAGAACGCACTGCCAGCAGAGGTTGTGGAAGCAGGCATGTGGATGGTTACATGAATGGCAGGGCGGGGCGGGGCGGGGCAGGGGGTGAAATAGGGGGATATGAAATGAACAAGGACAGAAGGTTTGAGTCAAAAAAATTACAGATACCGGAATCCAAGGTAGACAAACAGGAGTCTGGAAGAAAAACAGCAAGACAGGCAGCATCTGGAGAAAAGGAAAATTAAATGTTTTGGGTACTACCCTTCAAGATTTGAAGGGCAGAGGTTTTTTTTAAGCTTTAGTTTGGGCATGATGATTAGCACAGGCTTGGAGATTCAAAGGGTCGGTTCTTGTGCTGTACTTCTCTTTTATTCTTGCAGCTCAGAAAAAAAAGCTTTACAATCAGCACTTCATATTTTGATTAGATTAAATCTGAAAGGCTGAAAATTATATAAGTTCAACAATTTCAGACCATCGAATAAAGCTAAATACTACAGATGCTGGAAATCTGAAACAAATACAGAGAATGCGGAAGAAACTCAGCAGGATTGGTAGTGTCAGTAGACAGGAAAACAACTAATTTTCCAACAACTTTCAATCTGGTATGACCCCTCAGAATGGAAAACATTAACTTCACCTCTTGCCACAGATGCTGCCAGACCTGCTGAGTTTCACCAGCATTGTGTTAATTTCAGATTGTGATCCCTTTGCACTGCAGCTCGTGATGATCCGGTCTTGCTCATGTATACTTAGCCTAAACCACATAACATTATTTGATGAAAATATTCATTAGGTTCATTGAATTTGCTGTCACCACATCAAAAACAAATGTTATATAGAATACGTCACAGTAACCAAGAGTAAGATAAAATAAAAGCCTTCTTTCTTCAGTGGTAAAGTACAGGGCATTTTAAAATTGTTTCACTAAATTTTATGAACAAGATAAATTGGACAATTTTGCACTTTTAGCATCAGCCACCTCTTTTGTGGGTGCAGCTGACAAAATGTGGACATGCCCCTCTGTGTTCTAATTTAACAATGATCTATAACTGCAAAAGTTGGCCAAGGGCCTGCCACTCAATCCATTTAACTTCTTCCATTCCCACACCAACCATTCCTCAGTGGATTCCTTTAATTTAGCTTTTTTTAAAAACCAATTTGTGCCCCAGTACAAGGTTGGATTAAACTGCTCAAAATTAATTAACACACTGCAGCACCTTAAAGCTAGAAATAAAAATTTTTAAAAATCACAAGAACTTAAAATTTATAAAAACACTTTCACACCCTCAGTATATCCCACAGGGATAAATTGCAGAACTATCAATCTAGGAATAAAACATTATTCCTGTGAACCATCAAATTCATCTAATTTTGGAGACAAAGTCAAGCAATATAAACGATACTTACAATGGAAAGTTTCTACAAAGCTCTGTTACATCAGGTTTATTTTAAATCTGGAAGCAAGTTAAAATAGTGTGCTCCAAGTTAGATTACTTGATATACACAATGCTTTCTGAAATTAGATTCAAATAATTAGCGCTCAGAAGGCAGCTCTTTGCAGACATGCTAAAAATACACCCATAGCTCATAACATATAAAAGTAGAACAGAACTCCTGGTGAGGGATGATAACCAAAGTACCGTACTTTATTAACTGTCACTTTACCAAGTGACAATCCTTGAAGTGTGATTACGAACAGCGACTGTAGAACGAATCTTGCAATGTGCCATGAGGCAGGTCTGGGACTTTCATCAGCAAATTGCAGAAGATTTAGAGACATAAGCACTGAAACAGATCCTTTGGTCCAACCAGTCCACGCCAAACATGATCCCAAACTAAAGTACTCCCAGCCCATGTACAATCAAGCCTTTCATACTCGTACATCCATCCAAATGCCTTTTAAACATTGTGATTGTCCCCACAACTACCACTTCCTCAGGAAATTCATTCCACACGCAAACCACTCACCATGTAAAAAAATTTGCCCCTCATGTCTTTTTTAAAATCGCTCTCCTCTCGCCTTAAAAATGTGCCCCCTCATCTTGAAATACCCCATTTTAGGGAAAAGACAACTCCTATTAACTCTGCCTTTATCTCTCAGTGTATAAACTTCTATCAAGTCACCTCTCAAACCCCTATGCTCAAGTGAGAAAGAAGTCCCAGCCTTTCCTTACAGCTCAAACCTTCCATACCAGGCAAAGTCCTGGGAAATCTCTTCTGAACCCTCTCCAACTTGATAATATCCTTCCTATAACAGGGCGACCAGAACAGGACAGTATTCCAGAAGAGGCCTCACCAATATCCTATACACCCTCAACATAATGTCCCAACTCCGACACTCGAAGGACTGAGCAATGAATGCAAGCACGCCAAATGCCTATTTAACCACCCTATCTATATGTGCCACAAACTTTAGAGAATTATGTACCTGCATCCCCCAAGTCTCTGATTTACAACACTATCCAAGGTCCTATCATTAACTGCATAAGCCCTATCTTTGTTTGTAGTACCAAAATGCCTTACTTCACACTTATCCAGATTGAACTCCCATCTCCATTTATCAGCCCATTGACCCATTTGATCTAGATCCCTTCGTAATCTTACAAAACTTCTTTACTGTCTTGAGCCACTAGATAAGAAAAAAAAAAGTTACTGTTGACCTCAAACTCTTAGAATACAGAGGTCAAATTAGTGCCCCACTACAACACTGGTTAAGATAAGGATCAGATCTAACACTTCCCCTAATCTGCATGCCCCAATATCAAACCAAGCAATAGAACATGGAACAGTACACCTTTGGCCCACGATGTTGTGCCGAAGTTTCACCTTAAACCTAGGGTCTATCTAACTTCCACCCCTACCTTATACTATCATCCATATGGCTATCTAATAGCTGCTTAAATGCCCCTAATGAGGCCGACTCCACGACCCTCTCTGGCAATGCATTCCCCACCTCTACCAGTCTGAGTAAGCAACCTACCTCTGACATCTCCCCGATATCTACCTCCTTTCACTTTAAAACTATGTCCCTCGTAAAAGCTACCTCCACCCTAGGAAAGAGTCTCTGGCTGTCTACTCTATCTATATCTCTGATCATTTTGTACCTCTCTATCAAGTCACCTCTCATCCTTCATTGTTCTAAAGAGAAAAGTCCTAGCTCTATCAACCTTTCCTCGTAAGACCTATTCTCCCTTCCAGACAACATCCTGGTAAGTCTCCTCTGCACCTTTTCCAATGCTTCCACATCGTTCCTGTAATGACGTGACCAGAATTGGACACAATACTCCAGACGTGGCTGAACCAAGCTTTTGTATAGCTGGTGCATAACTTCACAGCTCTTGAATTCAATCCCTCTATTAATAAAAGCTAACACACCCTATGCCTTCTTAACAACTCCATCCACCTGGGTGGCAGTTTTCAGGGAATTGTGAACATGAACCCCAAGATCCCTCTGCTCTTCCACACTGCCAAGAATCTTTCTGTTAACCCTGTATTCTGCTTTCAAGCTTGTCCTTCCAAAATGAATCACTTCACACTTTTTAAGGTTAAACTCCATCTGCCACTTCTCAGCCCAGCTCTGCATTCTATCAGTGTCCCTTTGTCACCTAGAATAGCCCTCCGCATTGTCTACAACGTGACCCACCTTCGTATCCTCCGCAAACTTGCTAATCCACCCTTCCACTCCTTCATCCAAATCATTTACAAACAAACATCACAAATAGACAAGGACCCAGAACAGATCCTTGTGGTACACCCCTCGTAACTGAGCACCATGTTGAATATTTTCCGTCCATTACCACCCTTTGTCTTCTCAGGGTCAGCCAATTCTGAATCCAATGGGCCACATTTCCCCCGATCCCATGGCTCCTTACCTTCTGTATGAGCCTACCATGGGGAACCTTGTCAAACGGCTTACTTAAATCTATGTATACCACATCCACTGCTCTACCTTCACACACATTTGGTCACCTCGTCAAATAATTCAATAAGGTTGGTGAGGTATGATCTACCCCTCACAAATCCATGCTGACTACCATGAATCAAACTGTGCCTTTCCAAGTGATCATAAATCGCAAAGCCCTTTACAATAATTTGCCCACCACTGACATAAGACTAACTGGCCTGTAATTTGTGGGGTTATCCCTGTTCCCTTTTTTGAACAAAGGAATGACGTTTGCTTCTTTCCAATCTTCCAGCACTATATCCATGGACAGTTAAGGACAAAAGAGATCATCACCAAGGGCCCTGTGATCTCGTCCCTTGCTTCCCATAGAAACCTTTGATAAATCCCATCAGGCCCAGGGGACATATCTATCTTCAACTTCCTCAGAATTCCTAGCATGCCATCTTCACTAACATCAACATCAACCTCCTCTAGCCTATCTGACTGTTTCACAATGTCTTCCTCTACAACTAGGTCCCTCTCAGTTGTGAATACTGAACAAAAAGTATTTATTAAGGACCTCTCCCATCTCTTTAGGCTCCGTGCAGAAATTCCCTTCACAATCCTTGATTGACCAGAGAATGGGTAGGGCCATTCTCTTGTTCTGCGTGTAAAAAGCCTTGGAGTTTTCTTTGATCCTATCTGCTAAGGTTTTCTCATGCACCCTTATTGCTCTCCTAAACCCTTTGTTCAGCTCATTCCTGGCTAACTTGTATCAACAATATAGTCACAAGCCACCGGGAGCTTTTATTACCCCCACAAACCCCTTTCCACCCTACTCCAAAAAGGTTAATGTTGACAGTGAAATAAGAAACACAGTTAAACCATCATTGGGAACGCATACAATTTTAGTTGCAAAGATCGTGAAGCAAGTGAGTTTTGAGAAGATTTGTAGCTCAGGTTGAGGTTCTGGATGTGAGTTTGCTCGCTGAGCTGGAAGGTTAGTTTTCAGACGTTTTGTCACCATTCTAGGTAACATCATCAGTGAGCCTCTGACGAAGCGCTGGTGTTATGTCCCGCTTTCCATTTATCTGGTTAGGTTTCCTTGGGTTGGTGATGTCATTTCCTGTTCTTTTTCTCAGGGGATGGTAGATTGGCTCCAAGTCAATCTACCATCCTCTGACAAAAAGAACAGGAAATGACATCACCAATCCAAGGAAACCTAACCAGATAAATAGAAAGCGGGACATAATACCAGCGCTTCGTCAGAGGCTCAGTGATGATGTTACCTAGAATGGTGACAAAACGTCTGAAAACTAACCTTCCAGCTCAGCGAGCAAACTCACATCCAGGTCGTGAAGCAAGTTATACACTTCGCATGGGCTTTTTACAGTAGGGTGACTATGATACATGACTTCTTCCAAAGTGAGCACAAGCAACAGTTGGATTGTCACAAGGCAAAATAGCATCTACTGTTTCATCACATGGTGTTCACAGGACATACCAACAGACAGCAGCTTCAGAAATTCAACTATTTTTCTCCACACAGTAGGAGACAGAGGGCAGTAGAAGCCTACGACCAGCAGAGTTCTGCAGGGATCAGTGCTAGGACCACTGTTATTTGTCATTTAAGTAAACAATGTGGATCAGAATTTAGGAGGGATGATTAATAGGTTTGCAGATGATACCAAAATTGGTGGTACAGTAAACAGTGAAGACGGTTATCTAACAGTACGGAGGGATCTTTATCAATTAGGTTGAGAAGTGGCAGACGGAGCTTAACTTGGATAAATGTGACATATTGCATTCAGGTAAAGCAAAAAAAAGGCCTTTTACAGTTAATGTAAGAACCTGGATTGTGTTGTTAAACAGTAACCTGGGAGGTTCAGGTACACGCGTCAGTTAGAGACAGGGTGGTTAAGAAGGTGTTTAGCATACCTGTCTTCACTGCTCAGACCACTGAGTACAGTAGCTGGGATATCATTTTGACTTTTTTTAGGATTTGATGGGGCCACTTTTGGAATACTGCATGCAGTTCTGGTTGCCCTGTTATAGGAAGGCTATTATTAAATTGGAGAGGGTGCAGAAAACATTTACTAGTATGTTGCTGGGATTGGAGGTTCTGAATTTAAGAGAAGCTGGGACTTTTTCCCCCACTGAGGTGTGGAAGGTTGAAGGATGACCTTATAGAGGTTGTGTGATTGGTCGACTTGCTGAGCTGGTACACTGTCTGCAGGCATTTCATTACCTTGCTGGGCAACATCATCAGTGCAGCCTCTGATGAAGCGCTGTTGTTTTCCTCGCCCATTATTTAAACCTGTATATCATTGAGCTGGATTATTTCACTTCCGGTTTTCTATCACAATGGAGTGTATACAAGGTCTAGCTCTACATGTTTATTGATGGCTCTCTTAGTGGAGAACCAGGCCTCCAGGAATTCCCTTGCTTGTTTCTGCTCGGTTTGTTCCAGGATCCTACAAATCTCAGGAGCTACATATCTAATCTAAAACCTGATAATGGTTTTTAAAAAATCATGAGGGGCATAGATAAAGGTGAATAGCCAAGGTCTTTTTCATGGGGGTGGGGGGGGGGGGGGTGGGGGTGGGGGAGAGGAGGAGAGAGGAAAAAGTCCAAAAACCTGAGGGCATAGATTTAAGGTGAGGGCAAAGATTTAAAAAAAGGGACCTGACAGGCAACTTTTTCCACAAAGAGGGTTGTTTGTATGTGCAAAGGAACTGCCAGAGGAAGTGGTACGCACAGGTACGTTTCACATTTAAAAAACAAAGGAAATTTCAACAGGTACATGAACAGGAATGGTTCAGAGGGATATGGGCCAAATGCAGGAAGTGGGAAACTTTGTCAGCATGGACAAGTTGGGCCAAAACATATGTTTCCATGCTGTCTGAGCCTACGACTCTATTTTAAGTCTAAACAAGCAGGGCATTAATAAATTGGATTACAAGTGTTCAATATCAAAAGGTAGCTCACAATACATATTTTGGGCATAATACTTCTCTGTTAGGAGGCCTGATGTTCGATCCCAGTTCGCTTTCTAGTTACTTTAAAATCAACTTGTTCACACATGTTGTGACACACCTCCAGGGCAGGTGGGACTTGGAACCCAGAAATGTTTTGGCTTGGAGTTACGTACATTGTTCCACAAGACTCCAACCCAGTTCATTTTACAAACCAAGTGAGAAATTCAAAATAGGTTCATACATAAACGTAAATTGCTGTCTTGTTCCAGTAGATTACATAATCAGAGCTTTACATATTGCCACATTTTGCAGCATAACATAGGAGAAACATTGAAATAAATACTGCAATTTTCCCCCCCAAAGTTTTGAAGACATATTTCCCCTCTCCCATGCCACTATTTTGTTGATCAGACAGATCCAAGACCTGATCATTCACACTTGTAGTGCTAATACAAACTGCACAAGTGATTTAAATAACCAAAAAAATTCTGTTTAAATCATTTAAACATACTTACTGTACAAAATTGTTCTTGAATTATACACCTATTCAGGCAACTCTATAACATCACAACAGCATTTTTTGAGGCAACATTAATATATTTGTGATGAAAATTGCAAATGAAACATCTGACTAAAAAGTGGCCATTCCAATCCATACTATACAGAGAGAAGTCAATGCTTCAAAGACCAAATAAATGACTGAGTGATTAACTGTGATAATTGAAACAAGCTGATGTGCCCTGGGAGAATTCTCTCAAAAATCGTATGTCTCTCAATACATTCCAGTTCAAAAACAAAACCCACCTTAGCACAGTAAAAATAATGCTAAATCTACTGTTTGCTAATAAATACCTCAAGTCCCCGCAGAGTTCCCACAGGGTCATTTAACGCATCATAACACAAGTTGGAAAACAAAACGTGTTATTGTTCACTACAATCCAGCTGCTATACTAAAAGTCTGACGGAAAGTCCTATCACAAAGCGGTTCTTAATAAAGAATCTTCTGTGATTAAGTTAGGTTTTTTTTCATAAAAAAGAAAACAGGCATTTGTGAATCTCAGTCACCACTTTTGCTATTGATATTCATTCATCCGCCAAAGGACAAGGGAAGCTGAACAACAGCCACAGTCGGTGCAACCCACGCACATACTCCACCGAAATCCTCATCGCCACAAGCTAGAAGCACCAAAACGACCACCAAAAACACACACACACCCGACGAGAACCTGATTAAAAACTGTTTTACACTCGCTGCTGCATCAGATTTGTTGGAGAATAAGCAAGCCACATAGCGGTGGGAGGACAAGCAACCACCACGCCGGGGCTAGGGTTCAAAGCGGCCATAAAAGATTATTTACACCACAATCACTGGGGTGGAGAAGAGGAAAGAGAAAACACACGATTCCTTCTAAATTCCTCAGGGGAGGGAGAAACCTTTCCAACAGCATTTTTGAACGCGCCGGTCCATTTGTAAAGAACGTGGTCTCGATTATAAACAACAAACTGATATTCCCCTCTTTATATGAAGGACAGTGAAACGTTTAAAGGGAGACCAGAGAAAGCCGCAGAAATACTACCGATACCTCCTTGCTAAGTCCTTCTTCACCGCGCAATACGTCTGAAGAAACATTCCGTTGGTTTTAAATTGCGTCCGGCAGGGAAGCCCCGTCCCCGAGAGAGTTCAGGCAAAATGAATCGAACTGAAAGAGGCGGGTGGGGAGGCGGAGATGGACGGACACGACGCCTAAACCAGGCCGAGCTAGGCCAGGCCCTAATTGCGCCTGCGCCTAGCCGGAGGCGGGCTGCGCCGCACGAGCCTGAATATTCGGGGCCGTTTAAAAATAAACGGCCAACGGTCCCCCC
This sequence comes from Stegostoma tigrinum, assembly GCF_030684315.1. NCBI lineage: Eukaryota > Metazoa > Chordata > Chondrichthyes > Orectolobiformes > Stegostomatidae > Stegostoma > Stegostoma tigrinum. The sequence goes on from NC_081373.1 coordinate 3,244,990, forward strand.
CCCCCCCCCACTGACTCCGCTCAGGGGCAAGAGGCCCACGCACAGCGATACCCGCATTTGTAAGTATATTTAAAGGCGAGGAGTTCATGGGTGTAGTGTACAATTCTTTGAAAATACATAAATGCTCTCCATCCAAAACACTGTTTTACCTCCCCCCCATCTGCCGTGTGTTATTCCTCTCGCTGCAATGTGTTAGAATAAAAACATGCTAGACAAGCGTGGCATATATACAAAAAAAACAACTTCGGAGGACTACCGCATGATTCATTCAGAAAGCCTTTTGCCGTAGACCCCCCCCCCGCCCCCCGGGGCCCCATAAAAAGGGTTTGGGTGACTGATGAAACAGACTTAAAATATTCTTTTTTAAAGAAAGTCTCCTAAGTTAAAATCTGACCCGGTACATGGCAGCGCTAATGAGTTAAATTTCCCGACGTCTTGCCTGAGTAATCATTACCTGAGGGAGAGAAGCAGCAATCTGATGACCACCCAGCTGTGGTTTAACAGCAAAGCTTATTCTCATAAATCTTTAGTCTTTCGACACATTCTAGTATTAAATAAAGATTGTGAATATGTCCGCAAGGAAATCAAATTAGTGCTTCCAGAGTTTTTTTTTAATTTTCCAACTATTCTGATCCCTACCTTTATCCTGAGAAGCTGTACAAGAAAGAAGTAGGCGTGGACCCGCCTGTGTGGAGGTTTTTTTTGTATGGTGTGATCTGTTTTTAACCGTACGTGCAATAACTGATAAAACCTCCCAGCATGGACCAGTTTCAATTGGTGCAGGGATTTTACTACTTTTAACAGCAGTCATCATGTGGTCAACAGCTGGAAGACTGCAGTATCACAAGACGTGAAATACAATGTGAAATACATACAGTGTGGGTTATACAGAAACCCATCTGCCTTTTTCTTTTCAGTTTGTGCAGTGTTATCTGTCTTTTAGGATGGGGCGGGGAGACCAAATGCAGTATGCGATTTTTTTTCAGCTCTTCCCCCGCAGCTCCAGTGAAACGAAGGATATTATGATAAACTGAATACTTACAGAATAGTCTTTATAGTTCAAAAGTGCTGGAACTTTCTCTGTGTTGCTATGAACATACTTGCCAGCACTGTTGACCCTTAATGTGGACTGGGTGGAGACCGCACAATGGGAGAATTTAGTGGATCTGCAGTGAATTGGATGCGGGGGGAGGGGAGGCGTTAACTCCAGCTGTAAAACACAAAGAGAACCAGAAACGTCTATGCCAGGGTGAAAGAAAGACCCCAATTAATTAAAAAGAGACAGGAAATTAGCTAGGATAAAGTCGGGAATTGTTTGAGGGGGAAGAAAAGTTCTGATTTATTGAGTTGATTTTGATGTGGAGCGTGTGCTGTAAAATTTGACTACATCCTCCTAGAAGATAGAAACAAACGAACATCGCATACATCGTTTAGGTTTTCATTACTGTATTGCTTAATTCTGAAGCACATCCCTGAAGTAGAAAAAGCATTCATTGCTCGCAGTCGTTGGTACTATTCTTTCTCAGCAGTCATTTCCTTGCTCTATGCCTTAACAATGATCAGCAATGATACATTTGCATAGGCAAATATTTTCACACACTTATGCTTCTTGTTTACTTGATCTCACAAAAACCCTGAGTATCTGTGCAATAATAGAAGAGGACTATTTCGTGCATTGCATTTAATATTCAATAGAATTTCACTGTGTAGTACTTTGTCGTTGTATCGCCAGGACGCCAAACGATATAGATACCATTATGTAGTGAACTTTATGCTAAATGTATAAATTCAGTATATTAAATAGTCACCAACATGTGCCAACTTTAATCTTTCATTCAGTATTCTAAAAGACATATTTTTGTGCTACAACAAGAATGGTTAGTTAAGTGATACTTTTTATTCTGCACTTGAAATTGTGCAAACAAGAGAGGTTTCCAGAAGAGGATTCAACTGCTAATTGAAGTATGATATAAATTTTGCTTTGGTATTTTATTTGGACTTTTTAGGTGGTGGCTCAAGTTCTTGGCATAAACTGAGAGTTCCATCTTGTGCCAACGACTCTTTGTGGGTATTGGAATAGTGATAAATTTGGAGAGGACTGCATGAAATTGATTAATCCCTAGAAGGCGGTTATATTGAATGCATTAATTGTTTTGCCCAAACTAAAACTAAGGTGATAGAACTGCATCTATCTGTAATGTGCAAAATGTTTTAATAACAGCAATACTCTTTCAATAAATCATGAATAAACTACTGTTTATATTTCTTTAGTACCATCGAGCTGTTATAAAAAACTGATCATAGTATGCATATTATGACACACACATATATTTACAATAACTTTCTTACAGAACATTAGGAGATTATTCTTTACAGCCAGTAAGTGGAATCAATGGAAGGAAAAAAAAATCCAGGACTAATTTAATGCCAGTTAGGTGTTTTAGTGAAGGAACTTCTAGGGACTGAGAAATGTACTTTAGCTTGTGGCCTTTACAAAGTTTGTTTATCTAGTTATTAATTATAATGATTACATACCCATTTTAAATGTATAACAAAAAAAGTACATTGAAATTTAATGGTCCACAACCTCTGCATTGATTGAAGAAATATCCTCAATGAACCACACAATGAAATTCAAATAGAGGAGTCACAGAGTCATACAGCACAGAAATAGACCCTTCAGTTCAACCAGTCCATGCCAAACATAATCCCAAACTAAACTGATCCCACTTGCCCGCTCCTGGCTAATATCCCTCCAAACCTTTCCTGCTCATGTACTTATCCAAATGTCTTTTAAATGTTGTAATTGTACCCACATCCATCGCTTCCTCAGGAAGTTTGTTCCACACATGAATGACCCTCTGTAAAAGAAATTTTGCCCATCATATCTCTTTAAATCTCTCTACTCTCATCTTAAACATGTGCCCCCTAATCTTGAAATCCCCCATGCTAGGAAAAAGACAAGTACCGTCAACTCTATCTACACTTCTCATTCTTTTATAAACTTCTTTCAGGTCATCTTTCAAACTGCTACACTCCCGTGCAAAAAGTCCCGGCTATCCAGCCTTTCTTTATACCTCAAACCTTCCGTACCTGGCAAAATCCTGGTAAATCTGTTCTGGACCCTGGACCAGAACTGGACACACTTTTCCAGAAGAGGTCTCACAAATGCCCTGTACAACCTCAACCTTTAAATTCTGTGTTATTAAAAATATTTATTGCATATCATCTATGTTTTGATTTATTTGGTCTGTAAAGTTGACTTAAATATCTATTATGCTTTTAATTATCTGTTTACCTCTTCCAAATTCAGAAGGTGTACAGGATTGTTGGTTTGCTGGATGTTTTTGTTAAAATAATTTTGTTTCTTCCTTGCTTTTCACAGCCCTATTCTGCTACAATCTCTAAGTCTTATCTTTGAAAGTTCCTTATTTACTGGCTTCTATCTGCCCACTCTGCCTTAATCCACAAACATAAAATGATGACCAAGAAAAGAGCAACCAAAGAGCATCAAGGCTGTCCAAAGTATTCCCTAAACTCCAACCTCTGTGGCTATGTCGTTTCCCATAAGAAACAAATAAAAAAAAACCAGGTCATTAAGAAAAAAAAAGCTCTGGAAACCTTTCCTCTGGTCCTTTGGACATTTAAGAACAGTACAGAGGAATGCAGTGACCACACACATGTTAATTATTAATCCATTTTATTTTTATTTAATGTGATCTCTGCCCAGCAAAGAACCATTCCATCTTTCCCTTGAATGCATACAGAGTCAACACTCATCATCTGGTAATGTATTCCAGAGACTTTCAATTCTGCTGAATGTTTAGTCTAATCCTACTTTTTCTTTGTTTAAAATCATGTCTTATGATTGTCCCCAACCATCAGTAGTATTATATAGACTTGTAATTTTAACACTCTTTATCAAGTCATCTTTCAACCTATTTTGCTCTTAAATTAATAGATGAAGGCTCTTAACCCATCTAGATGAGTGAAGTTTTAAGCTGGGATTTACTTGTGCAGTTGCCCAACTTGGAGCAGATCAAACCAAACACAGAGGAGATCAAACTTTTGTAGGGAGTGCAAAGCCAGCATGGCCAAGGTACCTAAGAAGGACTGCAATGTTGAACTTTTAACTTTTGTTCCTTTACTTTTCTACTAAGAGGAGCGTTAATGTTAAATTTTTAACTGTATTTACATATTTCAATATTGAACCTAAGATTCCATAGCTAGGTACGTTTGTACCTAAGATGGCACTGGGAAAGGCAATATTATATAATTTTCACTGTACTCCTGTATTCCTGTACTTGAGTACAAGTGACAATAAAATCTAATTGTAATCTTTTGTAAAACCTCAATATATACCTAAACTTGACAGGGCTACTCAAGAATAGTCTAACCAGTGATCTATGCCATATCAGAGATGGTATGAACTGGAGTCGGGGATAACACATTGTTGAACTGGAGGAACACAGCAGGCCAGTCAGCATCAGAGGAGTACGAAAGCTGACGTTTCGGGTCAGGACCCTCTTCAGCAAGAAAGCTGACGTTTTGGTTCGGGACCTTTCTTTTGAGAAGGGCGCTGATCTGAAATGCCAGCTTTCACACTCCTCTGATGCTGCCAGGCCTGCTGTGTTCCTCCAGCTCCACACTGTGTTATCTATGCTGTATCAAATTTGTTATTTAATTTGTATTGAATAATGCTCTTAATATAACGCAATACTGTGTTAACTTAAGGTATGGCTTCTCTACTCACTCCAGTTATCTAACTACCATAACATAAAGACCTTTATTTCTTCTGACCCCATTCAAATAATTTGTGCATGAGTTGGTTAAACTAACATACACAATATGTGTCTAAATTAACTGCTGTTTGCTAATATGAGGTCGACTCCCCAAACACAATCATTTTGGATTCAACTACACTCTAAGAAACTAGTTTTTTTGGACCTACAAATTGTAATGGAAGTTGGATTGCTGTAACTGGGAAAAACACAGGCAAATCTTGAAACTTAAAAATCAAATGCTGAATATTATTGAGCTTTGCAACATAATGTTTTTTGAAGTATAAGAGGCAGGCTTTGAGACCAACAGTCTTTTGAGGTGAGGCCTTTGATTGGTTGAGCTGCAGTATTTGCCAGAAGGAAATTTCTGAAGCATACAAATAGAAAGCATCTACTGCTCCCCCTTTCTTTCTCTCCATATATCAAAATGACAGATTTTCTTTCGGAAACACGTAACAAGAAGAATTCTGAAACAACTAAGGCCAAGGTCTGCTCGATTAATCCTCAAATTGAGGAATAACTGTCACCCAACACAGAGCATACATAGAACATGGAACATTACAGCGTAGTACAGGCCCTTCAGCCCTCCATGTTGCGCCGACCTGTGAAACCAATCTGAAGCCCATCTAACCTACGTATACCATTATCCTCCATATGTTTATCTAATGACCATTTAAATGCCCTCAAACTTGGCAAGTCTACTACTGTTGCAGGCAGGGCATTCCACACCCTTACTACTCTGAGTAAAGAACCTGCCTCTGACATCTGTCCTAGTCTATCACCCCTCAATTTAAAGCTATGTCCTCTTGTGCTAGCCATCACCATACAAGGAAAAAGGATCTCACTGTTCACCATATCTAATCCTCTGAGCATCTTGCATGTCTGTATTAAGTCGCCTCTTAACCACCTTCTCTCTAACAAAAACAGCCTCAAGTCCCTCAGCCTTTCCTCATAAGACCTTCCCTCCATATCAGGCAACATCCTGCTAAATCTTCTCTGCACCCTTTCTGATGCTTCCATGTCCTTCCTATAATGCGGCGATCAGAACTATACGCAGTACTCCAAGTACGGCTGCGCTAGAGTTTTGTACAGCTGCAACATGACCTCATGGCTCCGAAACTCAATCCCTCTACCAATAAAACCTAACACACCGCACGCCTTCTTAACAACCCAATCAACCTGTGTGGCAACTTTCAAGGATCTATGCACATCCACACTATCAAGAATCTTACCATTAGCCCAGTACTCTGTATCCCTGTTACTCTTTCCAAAGTGAATCACCTCACACTTGTCCACATTAAACTCCATTTGCCACCTCTCGGCCCAGCTCTGCAGCTTATCTATGTCCCCCTGTAACCTGCAACATCCTTCCACACTATCCACAACTCCACCAACTTTAGTGTCATTCGCAAATTTACTAACCCATCCTTCTGTGCCTTCATCCAGGTCATTTATAAAAATGACAAACAGCAGTGGCTCCAAAACAGAACGTTTGCAGTACACCACTAGTAACTGAACTCCAGGATGAACATTTCCCATCATCCACCACCCTCTGTCTTCTTACAGCTAGCCAATTTCTGATCCAAACCACTAAATCACCCTCAATCTCATGCCTCTGTATTTTCTGCAATAGCCTACCTTGGGGAACCTTATCAAACGCCTTGCTGAAATCCATATACACCACATCAACCGCTTTACCCTCATCAGTGTGTCATCATTTCTAAGACCAAAAGAGTAGTGAGAAAATAACTTTGCACCTTTGATTGGGACTTTGGATTTTCTGAATTTTATTTTCTTTTTCTCTGTTATTTTTCCAATCATAGTTTATCTGTGTATTTGAATGTTTGTATATTTGGGAGTTTGAAGGAGTATTGCAATGTTTTAGACCAGAAATTCTTTCTCATCTGTCCTCTTTTTAAAGCTAACTATATTATGGTTATTTTCTGTTATTGAATTTGTCTGGACTAGCAGTTGAACAAATTGGTTATTTTGATAGAATCATTGGAATGTTTTGCATTCACACATTTTTGTAGAGGCTTAGGGAACAGTGGGGCACAATTATTGGCAAACTCTTCCCAGTCAGGCCATGGCAACTTGTCCAACATCTAACCCTTGCACAGTGTTTGGTATCATTTATAAACTTGCCATACTTCCATTGCTGTTGCCCAGGTCATTAGGAAAAATTAGAAATAAGAGTAATGGGCCTAGGACTAATTCTGAGAGACAACATTCGTAGCAAGCCACCAAACTGATTCAAGGCTGTTACCTATAACTTCTTAGTTGCTAGATCTATTCTGAGTGCATTTTGGGTGGACAATGTCTACCAGAATTCCCTCAACTACTACCCTCGTGACTCCCTGGAAAAAAAACTCAACCAAATTTGTTCACCATGGCCTTTTCTTGTAGAAGTGATAATGGGAACTGCAGATGCTGGAGAATCCAAGATAATAAAATGTAAGGCTGGATGAACACAGCAGGCCCAGCAGCATCTCAGGAGCACAAAAGCTGACGTTTCGGGCCTGGACCCTTCTTCAGAGATCTTGTTGAATCCTTGTTGTGCAGTTCTTCTGTCACTGGATGATTGTCATATTGAGAAGTTTTAAAGTGATGTGTCAGAAGTGTACCTAAGGCAATAACACAAATTATAAGCAAATTACCTCATTATTCTAATACTTCAACATAAAAATATTGAATGTTACAACAATAACTGTACATTGAAAAAGCACTTATTACAATGTCATGAAGTTATTAAAAGCACTATAGAAGTTCAACCTTTTTTATGAAAGAAGTTCTGAAGAAGGGCCAGTGGACCTGAAACATTAACTCTGCTTTCTCTCCATGGATTATGCCGGACCTGTTGAGTTTTCCAGCAATTTCTGTTTTTAATTTTTTTTCTTTTATACTCTGAATATAGATTTAGGACAGTTCAGCATTTTAATTATCATGTTTGATATTTTTTAACAGCCATTTTTGTATTTTTCTGAGTGTTCCACTAATGAGTGTATTAGATTATATGGCATTGTGTACACATTGCATCCTTCCTTAAAAAGCAGTCACACAGATGATATAACTTTGTTTCCTGACTTCTATATTAGACTATTATTCTTAACATATAGTCTCACGTTTTTCCTGAAAACATTTAAAAGAAATAAATAAGGCCAAGGTCCACCTGATCAACCATCAAGCTGAAGGACAACTGTCACACAACAGACAACATGTCATGTATGCATTGATAACTTCATCGACTATCGTATCCCTTGAGAGAAAGCTAACAAGGTATCAGAATTATTCTGCAACTTTGAGCCTGATGCTGTCAATGATTATGCCTTGTAAATATTTGGCATCCCCCAAGTATTTGTGTGCCATAGTTTCTGTGGGTGGAATCTCATATGGATCTGAGACATGTGCTATGGCAAGATTTGTGGCAGAATTAAAAGGGAGGTCCAGTGAGACCCATCTTGATATCAGGAGCACTTTGCTCTCACTCTTTTCACAAGTGATCGGGCAAGATTGTCATGTGGCAGTAGCAAGTTGCCAATTGATGGTGATTATAGTTTGTTAGACCAACTTGATTGATAGATTGATAGTCCAACTTGCTTCATTTATATTCAGCCTTCTATTTTTCTAAACTCACCACACAAGCTAGACATCAAGAAACATAATGTGGAAACTAGTATGGGTACCTGGCACATTCTGCATGCTGCTTGCTCTGAACAATCTCCATCATGGACATCATGCACCAACATCTCAGGGTACACTGGCACTGCCCATGCGCATTCGCAGATCCCTGGTCATTAGCATCTCTTATGTGCCAGCCTCTAAGATCCCTCATGGTGCTTCTCTAATGCACTTGTCGGATGCTTTTGCACTTCAGAGTTGGCCCTTGAGCTGCAATGGCAACAATCATTGTAATATAGCAGAAAGGACATGCATCCAAATCATGGAGTGAACCTGACCTAAATGCTCACAGCATCCCTGCCTGGCACTGATCTGGCTTTATCTTGCTTGCCTTAACAGACAAACATGGCTCATGTTCATTCTGTCTTTCCTTGCTGTTTAGTGCAAACACAAAACTAGGAAGCTTGACGTAGTTATCAACATGCTTCAGTTAAATCAAGGGGCATTTCCTTTATCGGGGGGCCAGGCAGAGTAAGTCAAGGCAGACTCCATTCTCAATCTAGGGGCTTGGGGACAGTCAGTCAGCCACTTGGCCTGGTCAGAATCAGGATCTCCCCACCATAAGAGTTGAGAGCTGAATGGTAGGCAGCCCACCACTTGTCTTGATTCATTCTGTTTAACTGGGGTTTCTTCTGGAATGAGAGCGAAACTCATATTGAGGAAGCTGAAAGTCAGTGGCAGAGCTGGTGCAGTTATTTCTGGTGTGGGTGGGAATGTGCCCAAAGTGAGTGTAGAGGATATGCAGATCAGTGTTGGGCTTGATGAGTACAGGTGTGGGAAAATGTTGCAGGCAGAAACTGCTGAGAACAATACAGCATAAGCCATGATGGGAGGTAGGTATAGTAGCAAAGATAGAGTGGATATGAGGTAACAGAAAGACAATCGAAGCACTTATGCTGGAAGAGTGGAGGTCATTGACTTTCTTCTTCCAGATGGTCGAGACTATTTTAACCAGGGTGACAATCATGCACCAGGTAGGCATGGTCTGGTGTTGTGGGAATGAGGAAGTCCCGTATCTGCAGTATCTCCAGATCCTTGCCCACACAACAGGGTGCCAATATCCTCCTGTGTACCCTGACCAGGGCAAATATCATGAGCTAAGTAGGGGAGCTCTGGACTATATTTCTTTTTAGAACTGAAGACTTCAATCATTCTCTAATATATGACACACACATTCAATGCTTCTTGTTCACTGCTGCAGCCTGGCCAGCTCCAGAGCACTCTGTTCTTATGAGGTCAGTCTGCAGTCACCATTGGGATCTTTCTCAACCATCTTCATGCCTTTGAGAGCTTGTAGCACCTTCCGAGCTGCGAATTTGTAACTGTGACTGAAATGGCTAGGCTTCATATTGTTCCACTGGCAGCCACCATAAATCTTGGTCATGGCGCCGACTCCAACACCGCCTCCAATGACGCACTGTGTACGCAGTCCGGTTGTAGAACCATTTCTCATCATACAGATCTAATTTATTGTGTTTGCCTAGCTTCACGGTGTCAACCCATTTGGATATATCTAAGTTGCCAGATTTCTTAAGAAGAACACCTACAGCTTTGAGAAACCCCTGCTAATTCACATCTTTCACTGTGACACCAGGCATTGTGCTTCCATACTGTTGGGATCTAAGGCAGAAAGGCAAAAAGACAGCATTAATCTAGTTATACAAGAGTGTTTATAAATGGTGTAGGCACAATGGATGCTGGTGATATCTAGGACATTTGCTGACAAGGTTTTCAAGGAACAGCATGTGGTAAAATGGGGCTGGAATCAGACATGAGGGATGCCATAGGTGCTGGGCAGGTCATTATGTGATGAGTTTGATAAGATATGGTGAGAAAATATGCTAGGCTTGCAGTAGGAATCCTCCAAAACCTCAAATTCAAACTTATCAAAAGTAACATTCAATCCAATGTCTTCCTTGTTCCATGGTTTGGTATATTTATGTCAAGAAAAGGAAAATAAAAATACTTCCCTTCTGTCCCCAACCGTCAACCCATGCACGAGTCACCAATTGCATTACTGTCTCTGTTTAAGACTGAACCAAATAATTCACAATTACCATGTTATATTTGATCCTCAGATAAATTTAACAGCCCGATTATTTGCGAAGTACTTAATATCAGCTCCGCAGTATTATTTGACTCTGCCCCAACTCAGTTCATCTGCTGCTGAAACCCTGTTCCATGTTCTGTTACCTTTATATTTACCTTGACTATTCCAACAACTTCCTGGATGCCCTCCCATTGTTCTACCCTTTGTAAAGTTGAAGTAATGAAAATTCATGGAATGTGGTTTTACATATATCAAGTCCTGTGCAATTGATAAACCTGTGTTTGCTGACTTGCAGTGACTGCCAGTTAAGCATTGCCTCGTTTTTAACATTCATATCCTTGTTCTCAAAATCCTCCACTGCTTTGCTCCTCTTCATCTCTATAATCTCTGTTAGTCCTACAATCTCCAAGATACTTGTATTGCCCCATTCTAGATTCCTGATTATCCCCAGTTTTAATCACTTCACCATTGGTCTTCATGTATCAGTCATAAACTCTGAAATTGCCTCCCTAAACTTCACCATAGATCTACCTCTCCCTTTCAAGGCAATCCTTCAAACTAAGTTTTTGTGTCATCTGCCCAGTTTTGTCCTTGTGTGGTTTGAGATTTTTTTTTCTTTGATGCACCTTTGACGTACCTTAGGATGTTTTTATTTGCCATGTTGAAGGCACAACATGAATACAGGGTTATTTTGTCATGACAGATTGGCAAGTTCAGAAATTAATTTAAAATAAGATTTGAGCACCCTCTTCAGGCAGTTTAGCACACATCAGTGCAATTTATTTTAAGGATTTGAGAGGCTGTTCCTTACAATTGTTTCACTTTTAAACTCAACTGCATTGAATCAGCTTTTTTTAAGATGCCCCCTTTTAAGTTATTCCCGTCCTAAATTTAACTACACTTTTGTTGATCGTATTAGTAAAGGCATGATAGACTGCATTTTAGCGAGTTTTGAGAAGATTTGTAGCTCAGGTTGAGGTTCTGGATGTGAGTTTGCTCGCTGAGCTGGAAGGTTAGTTTTCAGACGTATCGTCACCTTTTTTTTAGTTTGAAAAAATATACTCTATTCATAAGATGTACAAAAAATAAAACATATTTATACACCTACCCAGTCATGCAAGCCGCTCTGGGTTATCCATTGGGTACGTACACCAACTAAAGGAAAAAAAAACAAACAAAAAAGAAAAAAAAACAAAGCAAAGAAAATACCCCGGCAGTCGTCACCCCGCACAGTCCCAGTTGACCCCCTGACCAGTTGGGGAAGGCGCCAGCTGGGCCCAGTTACCAGATAGGGCCCTTCTTTCTATTCTGGACGAGGGGTTTCATACCGTGGTCTTTCCCCACCACGCCTTGGCGGCGGCTGCCCCAAGCTTTAGCACGTCCCTCAGCACGTAGTCCTGCACCTTGGAGTGTGCCAGTCTGCAACATTCGGTCGGGGTCAGTTCTTTCAGCTGGCAGACCAGCAAGTTGCGGGCAGACCAAAGAGCGTCTTTCACCGCATTGATGGTCCTCCAGGCGCAGTTGATGTTGGTCTCAGTGTGCGTCTCGGGAAACAGCCCGAGAGCACGGAGTCCCGCGTCACGGAGCTGCTCGGGACGAACCTCGACAAATACCACTGCATCCCCTTCCAGACCTTCTGCGCATAGGCACACTCCAGAAGAAGGTGATCGACAGTCTCGTCCCCCCCCGCAGTCACCTAGAGGGCAGCGTGCGGTGGCGCAGAGATTCCGGGCATGCATAAAGGATCTCACTGGCAGACCCCCTCTCACCACCAGCCAAGCAATGTCCTTGTGCTTGTTTGAAAGTTCTGGCGATGAGGCATTCTGCCAAATGACTTTGGCAGTCTGCGTGGGGAGCCACACAACGGGATCCACCCTCTCCTTTTCCCGAAGGGTCTTGAGGATACTACGTGCTGACCACTGCCTGACGGCCTTGTGGTCAAAGGTGTTTCCTTTCAAAAATTTCTCCACGAAGGGCAGGTGGTACGGGACGGTCCAACTACTCGGAGCGTTCTGCGGCAACGAGGCCAGGCCCATCCTTCGCAACACCGGGGACAGGTAGAACCTCAGTAAGTAGTGACACTTGGTATTTGCGTACTGAGGATCTACGCACAGCTTGATGCAGCCGCACACAAAGGTAGCCGTCAGGGCGAGGGTGGCGTTCGGTACGTCCTTTCCCCCATTTCCCAGGTCTTTGTACATGGTGTCTCTGCGGACCCGGTCCATCCTCGACCCCCAAATGAAGTGGAAGATGGCCCGGGTGACCGCAGTGGCGCAGGCCCAGGGAATAGGCCAGGCCTGCGCCACATACAACAGTACCGAAAGCTCCTCGCACCTGACAACCAGGTTCTTACCCACGATGGAGAGGGACCGGAGCACCCACCTGCCCAGCTTCTGCTTCAATTTGGCGATACGCTCCTCCCGAGTCTTAGTGCACGCCCCAGCTCCACTGAACCAAACACCCAGCACCTTCAGGTAGTCTGTCCTGACGGTGAAGGGGATGAAGGAGCGGTCGTCCCAATACCCGAAGAACATGACCTCGCTCTTAACCCCTATTGACTTTGGCATCCGAGGCCAGTTCAAACTGGCCGCAGATGTCCAACAGCCTACTCGCCGACTAACGATCGGTGTAGAAGACGGCAACGTCGTCCATGTACAGGGAGGTCTAGACCTGAAGGCCTCTGCTGCCTGGGATAGTCACGCCCTTCAGGCTCACGTCCTTCCTGATGGATGCGACGAAGGGCTCCTCACAGCACACGAACAAGGCAGGAGAGAGCGGGCAGCCCTGCCTGACTCCAGATCTGACGGGAAAACTGTCCGATTCCACGCTAACGATGTTGGTATAGAGCAACTGGATCCAATTGCGGATGCCCTCCCCGAACCCCAATTTGGAGAGGACGTCCCTCATGTAAGCATCAGAGACCCTGTCGAAGGCCTTCTCCTGGTCCAGGCTGACGAGGCAGGTGCCCACCCGCCTGTCCTGTACATAGGCGATCGTATCCCTGATGAGCGCGAGGCTGTCAGCGATCTTCCTGCCCGGCACAGCACAGGTTTGGTCAGGGTGAATCACTGACTCCAGGACAGACCTGACCCGGTTGGCTATGACCTTGGCCAGGATTTTGTAGTCCACGTTCAATAGTGAAATGGGACGCCAATTCTTAATTTCTTCCCTCTCCCCCTTCCTCTTGTAAAGGAGGGTGATGATGCCCTTCCTCATGGATTGCACATTTCCCCTGCCCGAAGCACACTGTTGTAGACCTCCAGCAGATCCTGGCCGACCGGGTCCCACAGAGCGGAATACAGCTCGACCGGTAAGCCGTCACTCCCAGGAGTCTTATTCCTCTCCAAGGACTTGAGGGCTCTGGTCAGCTCGTCCAGGGATAGTGGCCGGTCCAGCCACTCCCTTGTGCCGTCGTCTAAGACCTCCGTGATAGACGACAGGAACGACGGAGGCCGTGCTGTCCGTGGGCTTCGTGTCGTACAGTCCGGCATAGCAGGATCTGGCAATCCTCAAAATGTCGGGCCGAGACGACGTCACCGAGCCGTCGTCCTCCTTCAGCCGGCTAAGCACAGTGCTCTCTTTGTGCACCTTCTGAAAGAAGAAAGACGAGCACGTCTCGTCCCGCTCCACGGAGCGGACCCTGGACCGGAAGATGATCCTGGAGGCCTCCGCGGCGAAGAGCGAGGCTTGCTGGCCCCTCACCTCACGGTGGTCCTCCGTGACATCAACCCCCATCAACTGCAGAAGGAGCAGGCTCTGCACCCTTTTCTGGAGTCGCGACAGCTTTCCCCGCCTCTCTCTCGCCTTCCGAACACCCTTGAGGACAAAGAACCTCTTGATGTTCTCCTTCACCGTCTCCCACCAGTCGCCTGGAGACTCAAAGAGGGGTTTCACGGTTTTCCAACCGGCATACTCCCTCTTAAGCTCCTCGACGTTCTCTGGAGTCAACAGAGTCGTGTTGAGCTTCCACGTCCCCTTGCTGGCCTGCTGGTCGTCCTGTAAGTGACAGTCGGCCAGCAGGAGGCAGTGGTCAGAGAAGAACACCAGCTCGATGCCGGTGGACCTGACCGAGAACGCCCGTGACACAAACAGGAAGTCTATCCTTGAGCGAATAGACCCGTCTGGCCGCGACCAGGTTTACCTCTGCTGCACTCCGTCTGCAGGGGCGCTGAAGACGTCGAGCAGCTTGGCGTCCTTCACCGTGCCCATCAGGAATCTGGACTTGACGTCCAGTTGACTCCCCCCACCCGCTGTCCCCACGCCGGATCTTCCATCTGCATCGATGATGCAGTTGAAGTCTCCGCCTAGGATGACCGGCCTGGACGTAGCCGGCAGGGGTGGAAGCCGCTGCAGGACGGCCAACCGCTCACTCCGTACCGCTGGGGCGTACACGTTGATCAGCCTCAGGGGAGCATTCCTGTAGGTGATGTCAGCCACTAGGAGGCGCCCCCTGAACTTGAGACATGGTGAAGTTGCGCCCCCGCAGCAGAATAGCCAGGCCCGAGGAGCGACAGTCATTACCCCCCGACCAGAATGAAGGCCCACAGGTCCAGGCGCCGGACCATTTCCCGTACCTGCTGAGGTGCGGTATCCCGCACTCCTGCAGAAACAGGAGGTCCGCCTTGACGGTGGTCAGGTAGGCCAACGTGGACACACATCTCGCGGTTGAGTTGACGCTGCGCACATTAATGCTCGCAACACGTACCCCCATTGTGGGCAGTGACCGCAGTACCCTCCCCAAGTCCAAGATCCAGCCCCTCCATCTGTCCCTTCATGCCCATTGCTTGGGCTAACTGCTGGAAGCTCTCCAGGCTCAGGAAACCATCCGTGCTGCCTTCCGGGTGGCATCCCCCCGTCGGGGGTATGGAGGCAGGAGAGTCCGGCTCTGGGTCAGGCTGGGGATGCGCTGTTTCCTCCTTCCTGCCTGGATGTTCCGGGGGGCCCTCTAGTGCCCCAGCGGCACATGACTGGGTGTCGGAGGGAGCCTCAGGACGCCTCCCGTCATCTGGAAGCGTGGTGCTGCTTTCCTTCTCCCTTGAGATCTTTAACTTCTGCTTCGGGCGGGCCCTCTCCGAATCCCCCTCGTCGGAGGAGCTCTTATAGCCCCCCTGTAGCTGCCTCTTCCCGCCTGATGGTTGCGGTTCCTGGGCCCGCCGACGCACCTTCTTCCTCGCTTTCCGGACCGTCATCCACTCCCCTGGGCCGCCTGTCGCTGCCTCCATCGACTCCGGGTTGTCGGGGGGTGGGGAGGGGGGGGAGCAGAGCCTGCAGGGGCACTTTGCTGGCCTCGGGCCCATCCTGCGGGGCTGGGCCCTCCTGCACGACCTGGCCCTCCTGCACATTAGTGGGGTCCTTGCAGGGCCCTAGTGCCTTCCTCTCCTGGGGGGGCTGGTCCCGCATTGCCCCTGCTGGCAACCTGGGCGTAGGTGGTCCCCTGCTGCGGGCATGCCCTCTCGCGGTGGCCCACTTCCCCACAAAGGTTGCAGCTTTTCTCTTGTGGGCAATCCTTTGCAAGGTGTCCCTCCTCCCTGCAGATGGTGGCTTTGCAGTCGGCCGCCACGTGACCTGACCTACCACAGGTATGGCAGACTTTAGGTTGCCCTGCATAGGTCAGGTAGCCCTTGCTCCCCCTGATCACGAAGCTGGACGGTGGGTGTATGACGTTCCCGTCCACGCCCACCCTCAGCGTCGCTTTGACCTGCCTCTTACTGGTCCAGATGCCAAAGGGGTCCATGATGTCAGTTAGGTCCCCTTCCACTTTCACGTACCTTCCAAGGAAGGTCAGGACATCAACTGCTGGCACGTGCGGGTTGTACGTGTGTACAGTCACCATACGGCTCCTCTGCACTGGCATCACAAACAGCGGAACAGCGGTCAAGACAGAGAGGGGGCCCTCACCTCCTTTCTCCTTAAACCTCCAGGAAGCGCTCGCAAAGCTTGGCACTCCTGAAGGTCACATCATAAAAACCTCCTCCAGGGAAATCCTGCAGGCAGTAAATGTCCGCAGCAGCGAACCCACAACAGTCCAACAGGACCCTCTTCACGAAGAAGGCGCGGTCCACAGGTGCAGCTTCATCCACCTTCTTCACGGAAACACTGATGGTGTTTCGGACCCCCTGATCTGGGGCACGAGCACTTGCCGCAGCCATCATTGCAGGTTGGCTGCTCCCCTGAACCAGCGTTAGGCCGAAGCCAGCATTAAGATCCACTGGTTGCAAGGGTGAACAGCCAACCTGATGTCTTCCTTTCACCTCCAACACTGCGCTCTCCTCCTCTCAGTCCACAAGAGAGTGGGTCTTTATTTTGTTCCAGATGTAAGCTGGTTCACTTTGCTTGAAGGTGTGTTCCCAGATGTTTTGTCACCATTCTAGGTAACATCAACAATGAGCCTCCAACAAAGCACTGGTGTTATGTCCCGCTTTCTATTTATCTGGTTAGGTTTCCTTGGGTTGGTGATGTCATTTCCTGCGTTGGTGATGTCATTTCCTGTTCTTTTTCTCAGGGGATGGTAGATTGATTTGGAGCCAATGTGTTTGTTGATGGAGTTCCGGTTGGAATGCCATGCTTCTCGGAATTCTCATGCGTGTCTCTGTTTGGCTTGTCCTAGGATGGATGTGTTGTCCCAATCAAAGTGGTGTCCTTCCTCATCTGTATGTAAGGATACGAGTGACAGTGGGTCATGTCGTTTTGTGGCTAGTTGTTGTTCATGTATTCTGGTGGCTAGCTTTCTGCCAGTTTGTCACAGTTCTTGCTAGGTATTTTGTAGATGACGTTTGTTTTGTTTGTTGTCTATATAGGGTCTTTTAAGTTCATTAGCTGCTGTTTTAGTGTGTTGGTGGGTTTGTGGGCTACCCTGATGCCAAGAGGTCCAAGTAGCCTGGCAGTCATTTCAGAAATGTCTTTGATGTAGGGGAGAGTGGTTATGGTTTCTGAGCCCGTTTTGTCTGTTTGTTTGGGTTCATTGCTGAGGAATCGGCGGACTGTGTTCATCAGGTACCCATTCTTTTTGAATACGCTATATAGGTGATTTCCTCTGCTCTGTGTAGTTCCTCTGTGCTGCAGTGTGTGGTGGCTCGTTGGAATAATGTTCTAATGCAGCTTCGTTTGTGGGTGTTGGGATGGTTGCTCCTGTAGTTCAGTATTTGGTCCATATGTGTTGTTTTCCTGTAGACGCTGGTTTGAACCACTCTCCCCTACATCAAAGACATTTCCGAAATGACTGCCAGACTACTTGGACGTCTTGGCATCAGGGTAGCCCACAAAGCCACCAACATACTAAAGCAGCAGCTAATGAACTTAAAAGACCCTATACAGACAACAAACAAAACGAACGTCATCTACAAAATACCTTGCAAGAACTGTGACAAACACTACATTGGACAAACTGGCAGAAAGCTAGCCACCAGAATACATGAACATCAACTAGCCACAAAACGACATGACCCACTATCACTCATATCCTTACATACAGATGAGGAAGGACACCACTTTGATTGGGACAACACATCCATCCTAGGACAAGCCAAACAGAGACACGCACGAGAATTCCTAGAAGCATGGCATTCCAACCGGAACTCCATCAACAAACACATTGGCTCCAAATCAATCTACCATCCCCTGAGAAAAAGAACAGGAAATGACATCACCAACCCAAGGAAACCTAACCAGATAAGTAGAAAGCGGGACATAACACCAGCGCTTCGTCGGAGGCTCACTGATGATGTTATCTAGAATGGTGACAAAACGTCTGAAAACTAACCTTCCAGCTCAGCGAGCAAACTCACATCCACACTGCAATTTTCTTGTGTTGTAAGGTTCTCCATTTGTAAACTCCTGTTGTTGATATCTGCCCTTTTGTCAATATTTCTAAATAAGTCCTTTTGTTATGTGTGATGAATTTTCTTGTTAGACGGGTTGATAAATACACCACACCCCAATGTGAAACTGGGCCACTTAAATTTGTAAATCCTGGGAAGCGACTGTAACTGGTGGAGACAAAAACCAGCAACATGGACCCTAGGGCAATCTCTAACATTCAGAAGGGTCCCGACCTGAAACGTTAACTCTTCTGTTCCTCTGATGCTGCCTGGCCTTTTCAGGTCCTCCATCTCCACACTGTGTTGTCTCTGATTCCAATGTCTGAATGTCCAATGTCTTGCTATCTCCAAGACTCAACACAGCTTAGCTCTAGGACCGAGAGGGAAATTTTCTAGAGGGTGGCCAATTACGTGGCCACCTCTGGAAAGCCTGATCTATTAAGGATGACAATTGAATTACATTTCTACATTGCAAAATAAGTTTCCCTTCCATCAGATGTTGGAGCTGCTGATGGGGGTAAGAAAACTGAAAGGAAGCTTCAAGATAGTATAAGGCTTCCACTGGACAACCAGCGGTTACAGCCATGGCCCAACAGCTATGCCTGAGGCTTGCTTGGCTGGGGGATCGGGGAGGCGGCAGGTGGGGGGGGTGGCGGCTAGTGAGAGGTCGGATGAATGTGTGACTTTCCAATATTGCCACTCCCATTTTCCTGGTCTGCTACTTGGAGGCCAACTCCATCCTGATTTGGCTTCAATAAATTGCCCACATGCCACCTAAAAAATTCCTCTTAGGGACAGAATGAAGAAAAATACACTTATTTATAGAGACCCTTAATTTCACTTTCTTGTGTGTTTGAAAATGGTCAGGAGGTGTGAACATGCCAACAAATCAGGAGGTGGGAGGCTATCATCAAGACCCTGCAATGCCCTGGTATTGTGGAGTCATTGCTCTACTTTATCTGGCATTTTTACACATTATACTTGAAACTAGGGAGGTGAGCTGGTTGAAAGGAATGGGGTAAGCTCAAAGCCCATTAACAGGGAGTCTACATAGAAGGGAATGTGTATTTTTCAAATTCACTAAGAATTGGAGACTGAGCCTGAGTCTTGCTGAGTGAGGTAAAGTCACCGCGGTCTTACCACACCATAGAAAGAGAAAGCTGACTGGTGGTGGTTTAACCTGAGGGTTGCCATGCCTCAGAAGAGGGGAAAGGTTGTGAAGGAGAGTCCTTCTTGGCAATTTCAGCTGTTGCTGGAAATGAACCTACACAGTTGGCGTGACTTCGAATCACAAACCAGCCATCCAGCCAACTGAGCTAACCAATGCCCACCGTGAGCTCCAGGAGGCTCCAGCGTGACAAGTACTTACCCCTATGGAGAGAAGGAATGGAGGATGAGCTAGCTACCATGGTTAATCTGCCAAGTATGCAATAATTGCACAAAAAAACCTCACCAAGGTTTACAGAGGAAGAATGTTTCATGAAACTTGGCAGATATGACGCTTAGTTAATTTTTGTTAAGATTAAGCCCTTGGCCTTTCAATTGCCTTCCTTTGCTCCTTCAAACTTAACCTATCTGAAATTCTGATACATGTCTTTGTACATATTCTACCCTTTACTTTTGGGTGCAGAGTTTTCTGTTTCCAGGGATATTTTCTCTCTAAACTTCTCTCTTGCTACTTCTCTCTCCACTTTTAAGGTTGACAAATCACAAAATGCAGGGGAATGGAATTGTGGGAGATATAGCAGTTTTGGATCAGAAATTGTCTTGCTGAAAGAAGACAGAGGGATGGGAAATGTTCATCCTGGAGACCAGTTCCTAGTGGTGTACCGCAAGGTTCGGTGTTGGATCCACTGCTGTTCATCATTTTTATAAATGACCTGGATGAGGGCGTAGAAGGATGGGTTAGTAAATTTGCAGACCACACTAAGGTCGGTGGAGTTGTGGATAGTGAAGAAAGATGTTGTAGGTTACAGAGAGACATAGATAAGCCGCAGAGCTGGGCTGAGAGGTGGCAAATGGAGTTTAATGCAGACAAGTGTGAGGTGATGCACTTTGGTAGGAGTAACCGGAAGGCAAAGTACTAGGCTAATGGTAAGATTCTTGGTAGTGTAGATGAGCAGAGAGATCTCGGTGTCCATGTACACAGATCCTTGAAAGTTGTCACCCAGGTTGACAGGGCTGTTAAGACGGCATAGTGTTTTAGCTTTTATTAATAGAGGGATCGAGTTCCGGAACCATGAGGTTATGCTGCAGCTGTACAAAACTCTGGTGCGGCCGCACTTGGAGTATTGCATACAGTTCTGGTCACTGCATTATAAGAAGGATGTGGAAGCTTTGGAAAGGGTGCAGAAGAGATTTACTAGGATGTTGCCTGGTATGGAGGGAAGGTCTTACGAGGAAAGGGTGAGGGACTTGAGGCTGTTTTTATTACAGAGAAGAAAGTTGAGAGGTGACTTAATTGAGTCATATAAAATAATCAGAGGGTTAGATAGGGTGGATAGGGAGAGCCTTTTTCCTAGGATGGTGATGTCAAGCACGAGGGGACATAGCTTTAAATTGAGGGGTGAAAGATATAGGACAGATGTCAGAGGTAGTTTCTTCACTCAGAAAGTAGTAAGGGAATGGAACACTTTGCCTGCAACGGTAGTAGATTCGCCAACTTAAGGTACATTTAAGTCGTCATTGGACAAGCATATGGATGTACATGGAATAGTGTAGGTTAGATGGGCTTCAGATCGGTATGACAGGTCGGCAGAACATTGAAGGCCGAAGGGCCTTTACTGTGCTGTAATGTTCTGTGTTCTAGATCTGTCACACTATTTGTTAGATTTGTACTTTGAATGTCTTGTATCTGCATTTTCCTCATGTATTAAGACTTATTATTTAAGAGATGTCATATAAAATCAAAGAATAAGTCCTTTATAATACGTAAGGCTTGTATGCACATGTCTAAGTAAGTGATGTACCCTCTGCACCATGCTGAAAGCGTTCTTCGTTATTCAAGCATCTTTTTCAAACCTTCAGAATTGGCCCCATTTTGTTTAACCTGGCAACAGTACTGACAATATTTTGGCATTAGTCTAAGCAGTAGTGACCTTGTTTTGCGTTGTCTCTGAGAATTCAGCTGGACAAGTTGCAGGCCTTTGTGGGAACTCGTCCATCATTTAGGTATTATAATAATGCTGTTTGCCGTTAGTTTAGTACTCAATCTATTTTTAACCATTTACAGATGGCCATTGTTACTAAATGTTAGGAAACTTACAGTTGAGAGGAGGTGAGAAACGTCAAATTAATTAGCTAAATCACTTTATAGCACTGCTTATGCACAGGAGGAACGGAATTGTTTTCTCCAGGCCAAACAATTACCCAATAAATCCAGCTTCACACTTTGTTAGCTTGGATTCTCCAGCATCTGCAGTTCCCATTATCTCTGACCCAATAAATCATATTCTCCTGCATTTGTCTGTTTCCCCAAACATCATTAAAACAAACCCACCACCCACAAATGACCACATTCAAACTTCACCTTTGTAATCAGGATAGCCTCAATCACCATCAGAATCCTCTCATCCACCATTATCAGGACTCCTTTGTAAATCTCTTTCAGTCTTTTAGTACTACCTGCTGTTGTACAACAGCCATATGACACATGTTTGCCTTCTAAAACTCTTCTACCCTGTCAGTCAGGGTGTTTGGTAAGAAAGAAAGACAAGCCCTGAAATTAAATCCTCAAGAATGTTCAGGAAACCTGTTCTGCTGAGTTTTCTGATCTGACATTAGCAGCCACAAGAATTATTCCTCTCAGAGGTGAAATATGGGACATGACTGCCTTACCATTCCTGTGGTAATTTCCAACTTAAATACAATACTACTTCCACAGCTGCTTAGACAGAAATCATAAACTCACTGTGTGGTGCAAATGCAAGTTCAAACATCATGTTCTACTACTTTGTTTCATAGCATGTTGGAACACCAACATGCTGAGTCACCAGCTGTCTGAAACAGATGGAAAAGGGGTATGAATTATATTATTACATTGCACATACTGTGTTACCGTCCCTGTTGTACAAGAGACTGACAACTTCTAAAGGAAAGAATCCCATGAAGCCAATGAAAAGAAAACCAATAGACAAGATCATCAGTGGGAAGATTTAACTTTTAAAATCTTTTATTGTGAGACACCTCAAGTACTAGTGAACTGGTGAAGGACATTTCAAACAAGGTAACTTTCAATTTAAATCGTGCAACAAAAATGTCTCAGATATTTACGAACACTTGGATTACTTCATGCTTAAATTGGACATGTATGTAATTTCAGGCATTCCAACTCAGCTTCAATTACGTGGGAATTCTTATTTTTCATCCAGTTGTTTCAGCCTCTCACTGCATTCAGTTGCATCATGGTGACCACAGACCAGGCAATTATTCACAAATCATCTCTCACTTGGGTCTGATGGAACAGAACCCTCAAAGACTCCCTTCTAACCCCTTTAAGTGGTCTGTGGGCTCTACCAGCACTGAGAAAGACTTTCCACATCAAGCAGATGTTCACCTGCACATCTGCTAATGTGGTATTCAGTATCCGCTGTTCCCGTTGGGGCCCCCTCTACATTGGAGGAACCAAGTGGAGGCTTGGGGACTGCTTTGCAGAGCAGCTACGCTCAGTTCGCACTAAACAACTCCACCTCCCAATTGCGAACCAGTTCAACTCTCCTTCCCATTCCTCACACGACGTGTCCATCCTGGGCCTCCTGCAGTGCCACAACGATGCCATCCAAAGGTTACAGGAACAGCACCTGGGAACACCGCAGCCCAATGGTATCAATGTGGACTTCACAAGCTTCAAAATCTCCCCTCCCCCTACAGCATCCCAAAGCCGGCCCAGCTTGACCCTGCCTCCCTAACATGTCCTTCCTCAAACCTATTCCCACCTCATGCCCCACCCCCATCTCCTACCTGCCAGCCTCATCCTGCCCCCTTGACCTGTTGTCTTCCCTGGACTGACCTATCCCCTCCCTAACTCCCCACCTACACTCACCCTTACTGGCTCCATCCCCACCTCTTTGACCCGTCCATCTCCTCTACCCATCTTCTATCTGCCTCCCCCTCTCTCCCTATTTATTTCAGAACCCTCTTCCCCTCCCCTATTTCTGAAGAAGGGACTAGGCCTGAAAAGTCAGCTTTCTTGCTCGTCTGATGCTGCTTAGCCTGCTGTGTTCATCTTGCTCTGCACTTTGTTATCTCAGATTCTCTAGCAACTGCAGTTCCTACCATCACCAAGGTTGCATCAATGGGATTTGTTTAAGACTCTAAGACACAGGAGCAGAAATTAGGCCATTCGGCCTATTGGGTCTGCTCTGCCATTCAATCATGGCCGATATAACAAAATCTAGAGCTGGATGAACACAGCAGGCAAAGCAGCATCAAAGGAGCAGGAAGGATGAAGTTTCAGGCCTAGACCCTTCTTCAGAAATGGGTGATAAATTCCTCAACCCCATTTTCCCACTTTCTTCCTGTTACCCTTGATAATCAAGAACCTAACTATCTCAGTCCTAAATGTACTCAATGACCTGGCCTCCACAGCCTTCTGTGGCAGTGAATTCCATAGATTCACCACTCTCTAGCTGAAGAAGTTTCTCCTTATCTCTGTTCTAAAAGGTCTTCCGTTTACTCTAAGCCCACGGGTCCTATACTCTCCTACCAAAGGAAGCATCATTCCAATGTCCACTCTGCCCAGGCCATCAGTATTCTGTAAATTTCAATTAGATTCCACCCCCCCCCACCATTCCTACTAAAATCCAATAACTATAGACCCAGAGCCCTCAAAAGTTGCTCTTTATATTAAGCTTTCCATTCCTGTGACAATTCTCGTGGACCTCCTCTGAACCCGGTCCAGGGCCAGTACATCCTTCCTGAGATATGGGGCCCAAAACTGCACACAATACTCCAAATGTGGCCTGACCAGAGCCTTATAAAACCTCAGTAGTACATCCCTGCAATGAGACCTGTGTGTCATCGTGAAACAGTTGCTGAGATTGACGTGCAGGTGCAGCAGGCAGTGAGGAAAATTAATGGTATGCTCTCCTTCATAGCCAGACGATTTGAGTATCGGTGTAAAGACTTTTGCTGCAGTTATAAGGGCCTTGATGAGGCCACAACTTGAGTACTGTGTGCAGTTTGGTTTCCCAGTCTGAGGAAAGACACCCTTCCTATTGAGGGAGTCCAGCGAAGGTTCACCAGACTGATTCTGGGGATGGCAGAACTGACATATGAGGAAAGGCTAGATTGACTGGGCTTGCATTCACTGGAATTCGAGGGGCAATTGCATAGAAACATACAAAATCCTGATGTGACTCGACAGGCTAGATGCAGGAAGAATGTTCCTAATGTTGGGGAAGTCCATAACTAGGGATCACAGTCTAAGAATAAGTGGTAAGCCATTTAGGACTGAGATGAAGAAGAATTTATTCACTCAGAGAGTTGTGAACCTGTGGAATTCTATCCCCCAGGAAGCTGTCGGGGCTAGTTCATGAGATATATTCAAGAGGGAGCTGGATGTGGCCCTTGCATCTAAAGAGATCAAGGAGTATTGGGAGACGGCTGGAATGGTATACTGAAATTGCACGATCAGCCAAGATTGCATTGAATGGCGGTGTAAGCTCGACCGGCCAAATAGCCTACTCCTGCACTTAATTTCTTTGTTTTTATGACAGGTTTCCCTCACTTGCTACCTCCTCCAGTCCAGGAGAAAGGAACACTGACAGAATGAATCTAGAGCCAAGAAGGAAATCAAGCTTCTTGCAGCAGCAGAGAGCAACTTCAACTCCAAAAACCTCATTCAACAACTGAAAGCAAAACTAAAAATCCTGGGTCTGTGTGCGTCTGACTGCACCCACTCATGTTCTTGGTGAATTTTTGGCAAAAAAAACCCCAAAGCTATTTACACTGCTTTCAATGAAGCAGATATGTTGGTACCTGGTTGGTAATGCCCTCTTTAAGAAAAATAGGACAGAACAAATACCTCTTAAAGTCAAATATCATTGCACCACTCTCCTTAAAAAACAATTGTCGGTATACAATAATGGTTTCATTTTCAAAACCTTTAGTTTCATGCCAGTAGTACTGTACATTTTATCTACTTTTTGTATTCCACTGAACCTAAGCATGCAAACATTTAATGTTACAGTCCATCTCAGTCCATTTCTTCCGCCACCGTACACCTCTACCTTCCTTCATTAAAGTTGTGACAGTGTATCAGCAACCATGTTCTCTCGTCCTGCTACATGTACAACCTTCAAATGGAATAGCTTTAACAATAAACTCCATCTAAACAGTCTGATATTTTTATCTTTACATTTTTCCAAAAGCATTGAGGGGAATGACCAGTATATGCAATTGTCTCCAGTACATTACTGGCAATATAAATGTTGCAGCAACACCAAACTCAAGGAATTTGTTTTTTCAATGGTTGAGTATTTCTTTTGATGTATATTCAACTTTTTGGAGAAATATCCAATCGGTCTTTCTATCCTTTCGTCATCTTCTTGTAAGGGTACAACACTGACACCCACATCACTTGCATTGGTAGCACCTTGAATGGCTTGCATAATTAGCTGTTGCTAATGCCACAGCCAGTGACTAACTTTCAGGTGTCAAATGCCTTCTGATACTTTGCTATCCATTGAAATTTTGGGCACTTCTTCATAAGGTCTGTCTGTGGAGCAACCACACTGCAAAAATCTGATCCAACTTTTGATGAAAACCACTCAGTCCCAGGAACTGTAGTTCTTTTCTGTTCGTCGATGGTATGGTGGATGAGATGGGCAAGCGGTATTATTGCCAGACTATCAAATCAGAGACCCGGATGATGTTCTGTGGACCTGGTTTGAATTCTGCCATTGTAGATGGAATTTGAATTTTCTAAAGAATTAACAGTCTGAAAGTCACCATGAATCCATTGTGCATTGTCGGAAAAACATAACTGGTTCACGAATGTCCTTTCGGGAAGGAAACTTCCATCTTTACCTGGTCTGGCCTACATGTGACTCCAGATCCACAGTAATGTCATTGACATTTAACTGCCTCTGGCAATGAGGCATGGGCAGTAAATGTTGGCCTACCCAGTGATGTGCTTATCTCCTGAACGAATAAAAAAAAGACACTCCCAATAACCTTTGTTTTCATATTCTCTGGGGCTTTCTGTCCATGTCTAACGATATGGCCTCGGAACATGACATGAGCTTTTGTGAGATGGTAAGAGATAACACAGTGTAGAGCTGGAGTAACACAGCAGGCCAGGCAGTGTCAGAGGAGCAGGAATCCTTTTAGCCATGATTTTACATAATAGAATTGTCCCTGGAAGTCTCATAGATGCATTCATTATGGTCAACAAATACTGGTTCCCACTTTATATTTTAGGTAGGGACCCTATGCAATCAATCAACACGTTTGTTAAAAAGTTCCTCAAATGTTGGAATGGATAATAAGGATGCTGGTTTTATCACTGCCTGACGTTTTCCTATTACCTGATACGTGCAACATGTCCGGCAAAATTCAACGACATCCTTATGAAGTCCAAGCCAATAAAAATGCTTTTATATTTTGTCTTGAGTTTTCCTTACTGCCAGATGACCACCTGCTGATAATTCATGTGCTACCTGCAATACCTCTTTTCTATAACTTATTTGTAATGCAACTTGATGGACTTGCTCTCCATTTTTCATCTGCCTGAATATGTGATGGTTTCCATTTCAGTATCAAAACTTTATTCTTAAGATAGTGACATTCTAGGTTACACTCGGATTCTTCTTCTCTGTATACTTTATGACATAACTGCACTTTTTTTTCGTCTTACTATTGTAATTCTGTTAATTTTTCTGAACTAAAAATATCCACTTTGTCCTCCGCCTGTTCTTTCCCCTCTCACTTTGAAAAATGCCCCCTAGTTTTGAACTGCCCTGCCTTAGGGAAAAGACCATTGCTATTTCCATTATCTATGCCCCTCATGACCTTACAAACTTCTATAAGGTCACCCCTCAACCTTCTTTGCTCCAGTGAAAAAAGTCCCAGCCTATTTTTATAACGCCAACCCTCCATTCCTGGCTACATCCTGGTAAATCATTTCTGAGTTCTTTCCAGTTTAATAATGTTATACCAATAACTGAGTGACCAGAAGTGCACACACCGCTCCAGAAGCAGTTTCACCAATGTCCTGTAAAACCCCAATATGACACCCAACTCCTATTCTCAGGAATAGGAGAAACCCTGAGGAACCGAACTTTAACTCTGTTTTTCCCTTCACATGCTGCCAGATTTACTGAGCTCCTCTAGCAACTTTGTTTTCGTTCCTGATTTACAATATCCACAGTCCTTTTGGTTCCTATTCCCAAAGGTCTGAGCAATTGAGGCGAGCATGCTAAAAGCCTTATTAACCACACTGCCTACCTGTGGCTCAAATTTCAAAGAATTATATACCTGATTTCCACGGTCTCTCTGTTCTACAACACTATCCAGGGCTGTACCATTAATTGTATAAGTCCTGTGGTTTAAGCTGATAAATTCATCATTAGTTTGTATACATAGTAAGTAGATTAAGCTGATAAGTTAGCTATGTATTGAAGTGCACGTCTCCTTGTAAGCATTTTGATCAGACCTTAAAGAACCTGCTAGCTACTTTCAGCCTAATGATACATGGGGTTCTCACATGGTGTAAGATGGGCTATATGCCAATTATGTATTTTCTACTTGCTTACTTATCCAATTATATCTTGCTTCACATGTCACAATCCAAGTCAAATGCAAGCCAATAGTTCAAATGAAACAAATGCCCTGGACTTACAGTTGCTATGCTAATTTTTTTTCAGCACAGTTTACCTGAAGCTGTACATAGTATCCATCCATACTCTCTTCATTTGCTAGTTATTTTTGAAGTTTAGTGTAGTCACATAAATCGCTAAAGGCTAAAAAGACTATCGGGAAGACTAATACAAAAGTAAAATACTGCACGTGCTGAAAATTTGAAAATAAACAGAAAATAAGGGAACACTCAACAGATTTAGCAGCAGTTGTGCAGAGAGAAATTGAGGGGTTTTTTTGTTTGTGATCTCGCATCAGAACTTGGTAAAATTAGAAATAAATAAGGAAATAGATCATAAGATATTGCAATGGAATTAGGCCATTTGGCCCATTGAGTGTGCTGAACCATTCAATCATGGTTATGTTTCTCAAAACCACTTTCCTGTCTTCTCCCTGAAACCTTTGATCCCCTTGTTAATTAAGAATGAGGAATGAAAAAGGTGAGGTGGTAAAAAACAAGAAGGGGAGATAAAACAAAGGATTTTATGGTGCAAAGCCAAAGTGAGAGATAATGAGATTAGTAAAGCACCAAAAAAAAGTGGATGGAGTGGTAGTACAAATGGCAGATCTCTGAATAGCTGTTGACTGGAAGTATTGTAAGGAAATAAGATAAATGAGCACCTCCCCCCACACACCACTACCACTAAAAGTAACAAATTAAAATGGAGACAAATTTACAACATAAAATTGTTGAACTGAATGTTGGGTTCATTTTCCAGTTCTGATGAAAAGACTAGATTTAAAAACATCAGCTTGTTTTCTTTCTCCACAGATGTAGCCAGATCTGATGGGTATTTAGAGCATGTTATGTTTCGATTCTGGGCTCGGACACTATTAGACTGTATCTGGCTTTCATGGAGATGAGGTTGGAAAGTTCAAGTAGTCATGTGTGTGAAAGCAATGGCCTGAACATTCAATGACATTTCTCAATGTAATTTGTCTGAAATAAACCAAATCAGTACAAAAGATCAAGGGATTTCGATCACATTATTTTATGTGCAAATTGAGCTATAACTTTATTACCTCTCCCTTTGCCTTTGCACTAAAGAACCCTTTGTCATTTAATCTCAGCTGCCTTCCATCAATCACCGACTATCCCTTTTTACCACCTCACCTTTTCCATTAATCAATAATTATAATACATTACAGTGCAATTTAGCCCTAAAAACAAATCTGTCCATGCTCATAAATCCAAATGATCACTATTGTAAATTTCCACAAACAGTACCCATTTGTGTGACTTTGAGGAGCTACTTAAACTAATTTTTTTAAAGATTAGGGACACTAATAGACAAGTTTTAAAAGCTTTTAATTACAATGACTTTAATTCTTTGGTTGTACTGTAATCAGTTTTTTTTGTAGATTATTCACTTATTTAGACTCAAGTTGTTCACAGATGGTAGAATCCCTACAGTGTGGAAACAGGCCATTTTGCCCAACAGGTCCACACCGCCCCTCTGAAGGGCATCCCACCCAGACTCATTCCCCTAACCCTGCATTCCCCATGTCTAACAGATCTAACCTAAAATCCCTGGGCACTATAGCATTGCCAATTCACCTATCTTGCATACCTTTGGACTGTAGCAGGAAACTGGAGCACCCAGAGGAAACCTGCACAGACACGGGAAGAATGTGCAAACTCCACGCAGACTGTCGCCCAAGGCTGGAATCAAACCCGGGTCCCTCACGCTCTGAGGCAACAGTGCAAACCACTGAGTCACTGTGCTGCCTCTGACTAGGCTAGACACACTAATTAAAAATGCTTCCATTGTTATGATCCTATGAGTGAACCATAAGCAAATAATCAAATTTCGTGAATGATCTCTTTTTTTTATTGATTTATATGATGTGTGCGAGGATGGGTGATCAGCATCCATTATCAACCCTGGTTGCCTTCGAGAAGATGATGTTGAACTACCTCCTTGAACTGCTGTAATCTATCTGGTGAAGGTAGACACACATTGCTATTAGGGAAAAAGGTCCATGCTGTTGCATTGGCAACACTGAAGAAACAGCAATATTTTTCCAAGTCAGGATGGCGACCAGCTTGGAGGGGAACTTGTAGCTGGCTATGTTCCCATGATTATGTTGTCAATAGATCCCACTTCTTGTCATTTTTACTTTAACATGAGTTAGAATCAACATAAATTATAGCTGCATTATATGTGGAACATTGCAAATTTATACATCACCTCCGAGTCATCTCAACTCTGTTGACATTATACACATTGCTCCATCATAATCCAACCCATTGACACATCCATCTGTACTCTTGAAAGCAAATGTAAAGCCTCCATCATTTTATTCCTCAAAATTTGTTTTCCTGCGCTGACAGAGGGGTACTCCTGTCCTCCTAGGTTATTGCAAAGAAAGCTTACTCAACTAAAGATCTAAGGAGTACTGACAAAAGATTTGAGCTGTGCAAACTTTTACCTCTCTTAAAAACTAACACAAACACTCCAAAGGTTGGCAAAAAAGATGAAAAACTGTAGAATGTTGTCATAAAAGTACTTCTGCCAATGAGCAGTTAAATAAAAAAAACGCAGATTTCCCAAATATTGATCCCCACCAGAAACAATTCATGCACAAGCCTCTGGTAATGAGTGTCTGCTTGAATCCAAACTAGATAATTTTACCATTCTGGACAGAGTACTGTGGCTTTATCTGTTCTGATCCCAGCTGATGTTATTACTGCACAACTCAGATGCCAGATTCAAATCTGCTGGATAGATTTTTTTGTGTTTTTAATGAGGCAGTCTTTCACTGAAACACAAGTATGAAATGTTGAAGATTTGATTTTCTACAATCAAACACAAGTTTATAGAGGCAGGAAAGTAAAGTTGGTTAAACCAGGCTATATTTAAAGATTTTGAAACATTTGGTAATATATAATCCCATTAATTCCAAATCTTTTATCAAAATTAACTTCTTTATTTTTAAAATTATCTTAATCTTTTCTGTCTTTCTCTACGAAATTCTGGTTCTATGCTCTTGTTCCAACATGATCAGCGTCAGGGCTAACTTATCCGCTTCCAATTTAATATTTCCCTGTGGCTCTCCCAATTCAATGCCTAGATTGCTGGCCATGCATTTTAAAACTTAATTCTCTGCTTTAGACTTAAATTCTCTCTTCAACTATCTAAACGCATGTTTCATTTCATCAGCGAACAATGCAAAGATATAAAGATACAAAGAAGCCTACAGCACAGGAACAGGCCCTTCGGCCCTCCAAGCCTGTGCCAATCAAGATCCTCTGTCTAACCTGTCATCTATTTTCTAACGGTCTGTGCCCAATTGCTCCCTGCCCATCCATGTACCTGTCCAAATATATCTTAAAAGACGCTAACGTGTCTGCGTCTACCACCTCCACTGGCAACGCGTTCCACGTGCCCACCACCCTCTGTGTAAAGAACTTTCCATGCATATCTCCCTTAAACTTTCCTCCTCTCACTTTGAACTCATGACCTCTAGTAATTGAGTCCCCCACACTGGGAAAAAGCTTTTTGCTATCCACCCTGTCTATACCCTCATGATTTTGTAGACCTCAATCAGGTCCCACCTCAATCTCCGTCTTTCTAATGAAAATAATCCTAATCTACTCAACCTCTCTTCATAGCTAGCACCCTCCATACCAGGCAACATCCTGGTGAACCTCCTGTGCACCCTCTCCAAAGCATCCACATCCTTTTGGTAATGTGGCGACCAGAACTGTACACAATACTCCAAATGTGGCCGAACCAAAGTCCTATGCAACTGCAACATGACCTGCCAACTCTTGTACTCAGTACCCTGCCCAATGAAGGAAAGCATGCCATTTGCCTTCTTGACCACCCTATTGACCTGTGTTGTCACCTTCAGGGAACAATGGACCTGAACACCCAGATCTCTCTGTTCATCAATTTTCCCTCGGACTTTTCCATTTACTGTATAGTTCGCCCTTGAATTTGATCTTCCAAAATGCATCACCTCGCATTTGCCCGGATTGAACTCCATCTGCCATTTATCTGCCCAACTCTCCAGTCTATCTGTATTCTACTGTAATCTCTGACAGTCCCCTTCACTATCTGCTACTCCATCAATCTTAGTGTCATCAGCAAACTTGCCGATCAGACCCCCTACACCTTCCTCCAGATCATTTACATATATCACAAACAACAGTGGTCCCAGCACAGATCCCTGTGGAGCACCACTGGTCACAGGTGTCCAATTTGAGAAACGCCCTTCTACTACTACCCTCTGTCTCCTGTTGCCCAGCCAGTTTTTTTATCCATCTAGCTAGCACACCCTGGGCCCCATGTGACTTCACTTTCTCCATCAGCCTGCCATGGGGAACCTTACCAAACGCCTTACTGAAGTCCATGTATATGACATCTACAGCCTTTCCCTCATCAATCAACTTTGTCACGTCCTCCAAGAATTCTATTAAGTTGGTAAGACATGACCTTCCCTGTGCAAATGCATTTAAACTGTTCCAATTTATTCCAAACACCACTCAGGCTCAACCAGTCTGGTTTAAAATCTAAACAAAGCCTGGCTATCAATTGTCAATAAGCATTCCTGAGTACATTTACTATGACAATGCCTTTATCAATCAGATGGATAAATTGGTAAATTATGTGAACCCTGGATGATCAGGGATGTTATTAACTTGATCAAAAATAGAAAGGAAGCATATATAAGGCTTAGGAAGATGGGCACTTACGAAGCCCTTGAAGTATCTAAGGAAGGTAGGAAAGACCTTAAATAAGGAATTAGAAAGGCTAAAAGGAGCCATGAAAAGTCATTAGCAGACAGAATTACGGAGAATCCCAAAGCTTTTTATATATAGACAAAGCAAGAGGTAGCCCAGGGAAAGGGTTGGCTCACTCAAGTCAAAGGAAGGAATCTATGTGGAGAGCCAGAAGAGATAGGTGAGGTCCTAAATGAACACTTTGTGTTGATATTTAGCAAAGAGAAGGAATTGACGGAGGATGATCTCAGGGAAGGGAGTGTTGAGTTTCTAAGTCAAGTTGCTATTAAAAAGGAAGTAGTGTTGTGAATCTTAAAAAGTATTAAGGTAGATAAGTCCCCAGTCGTGGTGGGATCTACCCTCAAATATTCAGGGAGGCAAGGGAACAAATTGCTGGAGCATTGACAGACATCTTTGCATTCTCTTTAGTGGCAGGTGAGGTCCCAGAGGACTGGGGAATAGCCAATGTTGTCCCATTGGTTAAGAAGGGTAGCAGGGATAATCCAGGAAATTACTGGCCTTGTGAGCTTTGTGTCAGTGATAAGGAAATTATTGGAAAAGATTCTCAGGGACAAGATCTATGTGCATTTACAAGCAAATAGACTTGTTAGCGATCGACAGCATGGTTTTGTGGGGGGGAGATCATGCATCATTAACTTGACTGAGTCTTTGGAGAAGGTAATGAAGATGCTTGAAGATGGAAAAACAGTTGATGTTGTCTACATGGACTTCAGTAAAGCCTTTGACAAGGTCCGTAATGACAGACTGACTCAAAAGGTGAAGTCACCTGGTATCAGGGTGAGCTGGCAAGATGGATACAGAACTGGCTTAGGCATAGGAGACAGAGGGTGGTGGTGGAAGGATGCATTTTGGAATGGAGGGTTGTGACTAGTGGTGTTCCACAGGGATCAGTTCTGGGACCACTGCTGTTCGTGGTCTACGTAAGTGATTTGGAGAAAACCGTAGCTGGCCTCATAAGTTTGCAGGTGATACAAAGATTGGTGGAGTTGTGGATAGTGAGGATGATTGTCAAAGGATACAGCATATGTAGATCAGTTGGAGGCGTGGGCAGAAAAATCTGGACAATGTGGGGTGATGCATTTTGGAAGGTCAAGTGCAGGTGGAAATTATACAGTGAATAGCAGAACCCTTAGGAATAACAATATGCAGAGGGATCTGGGTGTACAGGTCCACAGATCACTGAAGGTGGCAATGCAGGTAGATAAGGTAGTAAAAAAGGCCTATGGCACGCGATCCTTCATTGGAAAGGGTATTGAGTATAAGGATAGACAAGTCATGCTGCAGCTTTACAGAACTTTAGTTAGGCCACACTTGGAATATTACATACAGTCTGGTCACCACACTACCAAAAGGATGTGGATGCTTTGGCGAGGCTACAGAAAAGGCTTACCAGGATGTTGCCTGATATGGGGGGTTTTGGCTATGAAGAAAGGTTGGATAGATTGGGTTTGTTTTTGCTGAAATGCAGGAGGTTGAGGGACAACCTGATAAAAGTTTATATGATTGTGAATGGCAGGCATATAGTGGAAAGTATGAGGTTTTTTCCCAGGGTGGACGGCTGAGTTACTCAGGGACACAGGTTCGAGATTCAGGGGGAAGTGTTTAAAGGAGATATGAGAGGAAGTTTTTCACACAAAGGGTGGCGAGTGCCTGGAACGCGCTGCCTGAGGAGGTGGTGAAAGCAGACACAATAGCAGCATACAAAAAATACCTGGACAAATACATGATTAGAAAGGGAATACAGGGATACATACCCTGTAGGTAAAGACAGTTTAAGTATGGAAAGGCAAAATGTGTTGGTGCAAGCTTGGAGGGCCAAAGGGCCTGTTCCTATGCTGTACCATTCTTAGTTCTAGATTCCACTTGCCAATTGATCAGCACTTCCCTCCCATGTCGTATAAATATTGATTCAGAGATAGTAGGAGCTGCCATGTTGGAGAATCTGAGATTACAAGGTATAGAGTTGGATGAACACAGCAGGCCAGCCTCATCAGAGGAGCAGGAAAGCTAATGTTTCGGGTCTGGACCCTTCTTCAGAATAAGTATATGTTGTTTCTTTTCTGCCTTGAATTTATATTCTTAGATAATGCCTTCATGAGTGCTAGACAAATAGGTTCAATAAAATGTCTTTTTTCAGAAATACTCCAGGTTATAAACTTGTACTACCAAGTGACTTAATGTATTTTATTCACATCTACTTCTAATCTATGTAGCTATTAACAACATTAATTATTTACTTAGTGACTTCCAGCAGTATTTGCATAATAAATTAACCTTTATATTGTTTAAGACTAAAGCTTTGTAGTTGATATTTTTAAATTGGACTACTCACACTAAATAAACTATACAGATTCACATTTCACAACAATTCGGGGTTGTTGTGATCCCAACTGATGAGAATGTTGGACGAGTCAGATTACTGACTGAAATCTAACCATAAGTTTTACTTCTGCAATTTCATTTCTATGGGCATCTATCACTGAACATACTCACACAAGGTTTCATTTGCACGGATTGCACACAATATAGCACAAAAGACAAGTACAGCACAGGAACAGGCCCTTCGGCCATTCAAGACTGATCATCATGCCCTAGCTAAACTAAAAAACAAACCTCTGCTCTTATTTGATCCGATTCCTTCTATTGCCTTCCTACTCATGTAACTGTCCAAGTGCCTCTTAAGTGTCACCAACGTGCCTGCTTCCATCACTTCTTCTGGCAGTGCGTTTCAAACTCCTACCACTCTCTGCATGAAAAACTTGCCTCACACATCTCCCTTAAACTTTCTGCCTCTCATCTTGAACCTGTGCCCGCTTGTAATTGAAACTTCACCCTGGGGAAAAAGCCTCTGACTGTTCACCCTATCTATACCTCTCATAATTTTGTAGACCTCTATCAGGTCTCTCAGCATCTGTCTTTCTGGACAAATGAACATATGTTTATTGCAAAACCAAAAAGGGAAAACAAAACTACATATTTTGAAATATCATTAACTGTGAAAAAAAGGGTTCAGCCCTTTATCTTGGCAATGTCCTTTACAAACACTCAACCCCCATGAGAGGGTTCTAGGTAATCCAGGATGGAGGATGGGTAAAAATTGTGGCGATAAGAGCTATTCCTTTTTTTGAGGTATTTTTAACATTGGAGCTGATTTCTGTAGGTCAGTGAGCCTGACATTGGTGTGTGGGGGTGTGCTGTGTGCAAGTTGTTGGATGGAATCCTGAGGGACAGGATTTACGTGGATTTGGAGAGGCAAGGACTGATTAGGGATAGTCAGCATGACTTTGTATGTGGGAAATTGTATCAGACTAGCTTGATTGAGTTTTTTTGAAGAGGTAACAAAGAGGATCGATGAGGGCAGTGTAGTGATGTGATCTATATGGACTTCAGTAAGGTGTTCAACAAGGTTCCTCATGGTAAACTGGTAGCCAGATTAGATCACACACAATACAAGGAGAACTAGCCATATGGATACAGAACTTTGCTTGAAGGTAGATGACAGAGAGTGGTGGTGGAGGGTTACTTTTCAGACTGGAGGCCTGTGATCTGTGGATTGCCACAAGGATTGGTGTTTGGTCCACTGCTTTTCGTGATTAATTTACATGATTTGGATGTGAACATAGGAGGTATGGATAGTAAATTTGAAGATCTCACCAAAATTGGAGGTGTAGTGGACAACAAAGAAGGTTACCTCAGGGTACAATGGGATCCTGATCACCTGGGCCAATGGGCTGAGGAGTGGCAGATGGAGCTTAATTTAGATAAATGTGAAGTGCTGTGTTTTGGAAAGGCAAATCAGGGCAGGGACATATACACTTAATAGTAAAGTCCTGTGGAATGTTGCTGAACAAAGAGACCTTGGAATGCAAATTCATAGCACTTTGAAAGTACAATTGCTGGTAGATAGGATAGTGAAGAAGGTGTTTGGTAGGCTTGCCTTTTATTAGATAGTGCATTGAGTATAGAAGTTGAGAGGTCATGTTGCGGCTGTACAGGACATTGGTTAGGCTGCTTTTGGAATTGTGTGTGCAATTCTGGTCTCCTTGCGATAGGTGAAACTTGAAAAGGTTCAGTAAAGAGGGAGAGGCAGAATAAGCTGGGACTATTTTCCCTGGAGTGTCGGAGGCTGAGGGGTGACATTTATAGAGAGTTATAAAATCATGAGGACCACGGATACGGTGAATAAATAAGGTATTTTCACCAGGGTGGGGGCATCAGTAGAGGACATAGGTTTAAGGTGAGAGAGGAAAGATTTAAAAGGGACCTAAGGGGTATTTCTTCACACAGAGGGTATTGTGTGTATGAATGAACTGCCAGAGGATGTGGCGGAGGCTGATACAATTACAACATTTAAAGAGCATCTGGATGGGTATTTGGATTGGCAGTGTTAGAGGGATATGGGCCAAATGCTGCAAATGGGACTACATTTATCTAGGATATCTAGTTGGCGTGGATCAGAGATGAGACTGAAGGGCTTGTTTCTATGCATTACATCTCTATGGCTCTAAATATCAGTACGATCCTTACTTTGTAATTTCTTACTCAAATAATGGAGTTGCAAGCATTTCCTTTTGCTGCATTTGAGCACATTGATTCTGTCTGTCTGTCCCCAGTACACACAGACACAGACCAACGCACTGATTTTACTCACTGAACTCAAAAGTGGAAAGAAACATAATTTTTTTTCCCAGTTGCTATGACTACTTTTAAGTTGTTGAATTGAGCATGCTTTTCACCTCTAGCCTCTCAATTTGTCACTGTGCTTTAAAAGCTCAACTGAATAAACACAACAGCAGTTATCTCAGTGATAATGGGAACTGCAGATGCTGGAGAATCCAAGATAATGAAATGTGAGGCTGGATGAACACAGTAGGCCCAGTAGCATCTCAGGAGCACAAGAGCTGACGTTTCGGGCCTAGACCCTTCATCAGAGAGGGGGATGGGGTGAGGGTTCTGGAATAAATAGGGAGAGAGGGGGAGGGGGACCGAAGATGGAGAGAAAAGAAGATAGGTGGAGAGGAGAGTATAGGTGGGGAGGTAGGGAGGGGATAGGTCAGTCCAGGGAAGACGGACAGGTCAAGGAGATGGGATGAGGTTAGTAGGGCAGTTATCTCTCCAGGTGGTTTTTCAATTCATTTAGCTAAGCGACATGATTTCTTTGAAATGCTGTTCTGACCCACTACTTTAAAAAATAACTTTAAAGTAAACAATTTGCAGAGCTTAAAACCAGAGATCCATTTACAAAAGTTCCCAAATGTTGATAACGTATTGCAATGCTTCATTACAGTGGGCCTGCCTGGTGTGGTCACGACAGTTGTGAATATTGAATTAAAACAAGATTCTGTTTATCCCTGATGCCCTTTATCATTTTTTTAAAAAACTGAGTGAATGATATTTTGACAAGATACCCCAACAAGAGGCAATGCCTAAAATTGGAAGGAGGACACAGGAGAAAGGGAATAGAATATTTTCCTTTTTCTAGTATTTATAACCTATAGCATATTGGGGAAAGCATGGGATTGCAATATATTGATTAGGTCTACATAGGCACTATGGACAAATTGACTTGCATTTGCTCCGTATTTAGCACCTGAATAAAAGGATGTTTAAAAGTGTTTTAGCCTTTTTCAAAGAATATCCATCGGCAACATTCCCTCCGCAATACCTTCTGACTATACATGTTCAAAATACACTCACTACACAGATCCAGTACCTGTAGTGCAATGACACCGCTCCATCCTGTTCACTCATGCTTATTGTGCTCATCTGGTATCTGCTATGGTTTTTATTGCCTGAGTATTTCGTAAAGCGTGTATGCACATAACTTGAGATAACAAGGTGTAGAGCTGGATGAACACAGTAGGCCAAGCAGCATCAGAGGAGCAGGAAAGCTGACGTTTCAGGCCTGGACCCTTCTTCAGAAGTGAAGCATCTCTGATGCTGCTCATCCATGTTGTTATCTCAGATTCTCCAACATTGGCAGTTCCTACTATCTCTATGCACATAACTTTCTGAGGTTATCAGGAAACATAACCCGTGTGCAATGAAAACTTTTTGGGGGATGTCAGGAGACACAATGTTTTTCAAAATCATGATCACATTCAGTAATATAATTGTTGAGATGTTTTCTGGCCAATAAGCACTGGCCTATCTAGCTTGCCTATGTCCTATGAATGAATAAAAAAAAATCACGAAACAATTTTGTGAACTATCAACACAAATAGGCTTATCTATTAAAAGATTGTTCAGAAAATGATTACATGTATTATTTATTATTGAATTAAAGTTGTATTTTTAATCCATTAAACACTTCCTTGAAGGTGACTGTCTCTAACAAAGGCTGGCCTTGGAGTTGCTTTTTTTAATCTATGTACGTGACTCTGTTTGCTGGAGATAGATTATTTATTCTGTGAGGAGCAGTGTACTAATCTTTTTAGGGCGTCTTTATGTGATTTGGCCATTCGCTGTTGTAGTTTTAAAACTGAAAGTCTCTGCTCATATTTAATTGAAATAAAGTTTGAGAATAAATTCTGTAGTTTTTAATTTGAGTAAATTTTACAACAGAGAGGATAAGTGAATGCAAGGTGGAGAAATATAAAAAGTGTAATAAAAATGATACAACTCATTACACCTCTCTTTTAGATAACAAAGTGAGGAGCTGGATGAACACAGCAGGCCAAGCAGCATCTCAGGAGCACAAAAGCTGATGTTTCGGGCCTAGACCCTTCATCCTCTCTGATGAAGGGTCTAGGCCCGAAACGTCAGCTTTTGTGCTCCTGAGATGCTGCTTGGCCTGTTATGTTCATCCAGCTCCACACTTTGTTATCTTGGATTCTCCAGCATCTGCAGTTCCCATTATCACACCACTCTTTTAGTTCTTGTTTTGCATTCTTTAAACTTTAGAAAGTTTGAGAGTGGAAGCAACATACTCGTTCCTGTGCTGGGGTCAGAGATAACACAGTGTGGAGCTGGAGGAACACAACAGGCCGGGCAGCATCAGAGGAGCAGGAAGAAGGGTCCCGATCCGAAACATCAACTTTCCTGCACCTCTGCTGCTGCCTAGCCTGCTGTGTTCATCCAGCTCCACACTGTGTTATCTCATTCCTAACGTAATTGTATTTTTTAAAAAAAAGTTAAGTTTTGAGTCAAACAGGACGTCTGTCATTATCTAGAATTTATATTCTGATGTCTGACATTTATAAGAGAAATTATAGTTGAAAAATGGAAAATTTCTTCTTACTTACTTTGAGAGACAGCATAAATGAACTTTGAGGGCAAACAATTGAAAACAGCAGCAATGAATATGAGTGGGAGGGAGGGAATATAGGATTTATCGCTTTTCATCCTGGAAAAGTATTGGGCGTCAAGATAGGATGCAAGAACATATGGAAGGTTAATTGATATTGATGAAAGCAGAATAAAAGGAAGTGAAGGATACTGGAAGGACATACTAGCCCTGGAGCGTGTCCAGCGGAGATTCACACAGATGATCCCTGGAATATTAGGTTTAAAATATGATGAACGGCTAAGGATCTTGGGATTGGACTCATTAGAGTTTAGAAGGTTGAGTGGAGATCTAATAGAAACTTACAAGATAATGTATGGTTTAGAAGGGGTGGATGCTAGGAATTTGTTTCCGTTAGGGGAGACTAGGACCCCTGGGCACAGCCTTAAAATTAGAGGGGGTAAATTTAAAACTGAAATGAGACAACATTTCTTCAGCCAGAGAGTGGTGGGCTTGTGGAATTCATTGCCACGGAGTGCAGTGGAGGCCGGGACATTGGATGCCTTCAAGGCAGAGATCGACAAATTCTTGATCTCAGAAGGAATCAAGGGCTACGGGGAGAGTGCAGGGAAGTGGAGTTGAAATGCCCATCAGCCATGATTTAAATAGCAGAGTGGATTTGATGGCCCGAATGGCCTTACTTCCACTCCTATGTCTTCTGGTCTTATGGAATGGAATTAATAGTTCAATACAGAAATGGTGCTGGTTTAATAGAAAATGAGGAAATGCCAGAAAGGTCAGATTGTATTGGGAAAGCAATGAGATAAAGGATTGGAGTGAATCCTGCAGATGAAGGATGGTTTGGAGGAAGAATTAAAAAGGGAATTGCAGGGTAAATCCATTCTGCAGTTCTGTGTGGCTTGTTCCATTCTATGTCATTACAGCCTCCATCCCCAATCCCAAAGGGAAGAAAGAAAGAGAGAAGTAAGAAGGTCTACAAAATCATGAGGGGTACAGACAGGGTGAATAGCAAGAAGCTTTTTCCCAGAGTGGGGGACTCAATTACTAGGGGTCATGAGTTCAAAGTGAGAGGAGGCAAGTTTAGCGGAGATATTCGTGGAAAGTTCTTTACACAGAGGGTGGTGGGCGCCTGGAACGCATTGCCAGCGGAGGTGGTAGACGCAGACACGTTAGCGTCTTTTAAGATATATTTGGACAGGTACGTGGATGGGCAGGGAGCAAATGGACACAGACCGTTAGAAAATAGATGACAGGTTAGACAGAGGATCTTGATCGGCGCAGGCTCGGAGGGCCGAAGGGCCTGTTCCTGTGCTGTAATTTTCTTTGTTCTTTGTATAAAAAGGAAGGCAGAATTTGAAGAAAAAAGGCCAAGTGAAATAGCTACTGAAAAGTGAAAGAGAGATCATACTCTCTAATTTACTATGGGCCATGCCAAGGGAGTTCTATTCAAGGGAGCAAACGGAGAAACATCAAGTATTATCATGGATGGTGTCAAGTTTCTTGTTGTTGTTGAGCTGCACTCGTCCAGGAAAGTGAAGTATATTCCATCACACTTCTGGCTTGTTCCTTGTAAATTGTGCACAGTCTTTGGACACTGCACACAAACATATCAACAATAACAAACACATAGCATGTCTAGTCTGTCCAGTTTCATCCACACTTGTGATATCATGTGATTTACAATATATGTATATTCTCCATGGCACCTATATCTATATAATCTGTTAGAAGGGAAAAAGAAAATGTTAACTTATGCCGATTTTGGAAGAAAGTCTCAAGGATTTCTGTCCTACCTATCCAGGTGATCAACAGCTGGTCCAGGACAGAACTATACATTGAATTCCACGAAGTATCCAGGCTTTGTAAAATGTGCAGTTTGTCTCAAACAGAAACTGATACAGGACCATCTTGAAGGAATTCAGTGAATTGGCATTCACTATATAAGACATCTGTTTCAGATGTCCACTTTCTCTGAGAAAGGAATCATCTCCTGACATCCAAATGGGCCCTGGTCTTGAACAACTTAAAATTATGGCCTCTATTCTCCTTTACCTCTTAATTGAAACAAATGGTCACCTGGAGCATTTTTCCCCATATGTTTCTCAAAGGTTTAGACTCCCAACCCCTTTCATGTATATTGATATTTGTGAAATTATGATGCATTGTACTGCAAATTAGTGAACTGGTGCACCTCTAAACTTTTTGTTAAACCTCAATATTACCCAGAATTTGTGGAAACCTTAAATGCACACTGTTTTCAAATTGAGGCCTTAGCCTTGGACAAGGGTGCAATAGTTTGCCACTCTTTGTAAGCAATTATCTTATGAATTACTCGCATACACTGAGCAATCCGCGCCCTAGAACAACCTAACCTCCTTTGTTCACCTATTTTATGGCTTTCCCTGAGGATATCTGATATTGAATATTTGCCCTGCTTGCATGCATATCACAGAATCAGGGAAATATAGAAAGAGGCCATTCAGCCATCACATCTGCACTGACTCTTTATATTATCTTCACTGCATTTATCCAAACTGGACATTATTTTCCAAACAGTAATGTAATTTTCAAACATTCTGTGATCCACTTTAGGGGAGGCAGTGGTCTAGTAGTATTATCACTGGACTGTTAATACAGAGAACTGGATAATGTTCTGGTGGACCTGGGTTCAAATACTGCCATGGTAGTTGATGGTTTTTTTTCGTTCAGGTATGGGATGTGGGTGTTGCTGGCTAGGCCAGCATTTACCAGCCTATTCCTAGTTGCCCCTTGAGAATGGAGTGGTGAGCTGCCTTCGTGAACTGCTGAGGTCCACGCTCTATTGGTTGACCGACAATGCTAATAAGGAGTGAATTCCAGGATTTTGACTCAGTGACAGTAAAGGAACAGCAATGTATTGCCAAGTCAGAATAGTGAGTGGCTTGGGGTGGAATGTGAAGGCAGTAGGGTTCCCATGTATCTGCTGCCCTGTCCTTCTAGATGGAAGTGGTTAAAGTTGCATCAGACATAATGGGAACTGCAGATGCTGGAGAATCCGAGATAACAAAGTGTGGAGCTGGATGAACACAGAAGGCCAAGCAGCATCTTAGGAGCACAAAAGCTGACGTTTCAGAGGGTCTTGGCCCAAAATGTCAGCTTTTGTGCTCCTAAGATGCTGCTTGGCCTGCTGAGTTCATCCAGCTCCACAATTTGTTATCATAGATAGAATTGGTTTGGAAGGAGCTGTTTGAGAACAAAGAACAAAGAAAATTACCGCACAGGAACAGGCCCTTCAGCCCTCGAAGCCTGCGCCGATCGAGATCCTCTGTCTAAACCTGTCATCTATTTTCTAAGGGTCTGTATCCTTTTGCTCCCTGCCCATCCATGTACCTGTCCAGATACATCTTAAAAGGCACTGTCGTATCTGCGTCTACCACCTCCACTGGAAATGTATTCCAGGCACCCACCACCCTCTGCGTAAAGAACTTTCCACGCATATCTCCCATAAACTTTCCTCCTCTCACTTTGACTCACGACCCCGAGTAATTGAGTCCCCCACTCTGGGAAAAAGCTTCTTGCTATCCACCTGGTCTATACCCCTCATGATTTTGTAGACCTCAATCAGGTCTCCCCTCAATCTCCTTCTTTCTAATGAAAATAACCCTAATCTACTCAACCTTTCTTCATAGCTAGCTCCCTCATACCAGGCAACATCCTGGCGAA
This sequence comes from Stegostoma tigrinum, assembly GCF_030684315.1. NCBI lineage: Eukaryota > Metazoa > Chordata > Chondrichthyes > Orectolobiformes > Stegostomatidae > Stegostoma > Stegostoma tigrinum. Next base: position 3,288,872 of record NC_081373.1, read on the forward strand.
CCTCCACTGCACCCTCTCCAAAGCATCCACGTCCTTTTGGTAATGTGGCGACCAGAACTGTACGCAGTACTCTAATTGTGGCTGAACCAAAGTCTTATACAACTGCAACATGACCTGCCAACTCTTGTACTCAATACCCCGTCCGATGAAGGAAAGCATGCCGTATGCCTTCTTGACCACTCTATTGACCTGTGTTGCCACTTTCAGGGAACAATGGACCTGAACCCCCAGATCTCTCTGTACATCAATTTTCCATTTACTGTATAGATCGCTCTTGAATTAGATCTTCCAAAATGCATCACCTCGCATTTACCCCGATTGAACTCCAACTGCCATTTATCTGCCCAACTCTCCAATCTATCTATATTCTGCTGTAATCTCTGACAGTCCCGTTCACTATCTGCTACTCCACCAATCTTTGTGTCATCTGCAAACTTGCTGATCAGACCATCTTATACCTTCCTCCAAATCATTTATGTATATCACAAACAACAGTGGTCCCAGCACAGATCCCCGTGGAATACCACTGGTCACAGGTCTCCAATTTGAGAAACCCCCTTCTACTACTACTCTCTGTCTCCTGTTGCCTAGCCAGTTTTTTATCCTTCTAGCTAGCACACCCTGGACCCCATGCGACTTCACGTTCTCCATAAGCCTGCCATGGGGAACCTTATCAAACACCTTTGGTGAATTTTTGCAGTTCATCTTGTAGAGAGTGCACACGCTGCTACTGAGCGTCGACGTTGGAGGGAATGGATGCTTGTGGATGTGGTGCCGATCAAGTGGGCTGTTTTGTCCTGGGTGGTGTCAAGCTTCTTGAGTATTGTTAGAATTACAACTATCCAGGCAAGTGGGGAGTATTCAATCACACTCCTGACTGTGCTTTTTAGATAATGGACAGATTTGTGGGAGTCAGAGGGTGAGTTACTCGTTACAGTATTCTTAGCCTCTGACCTGCTGTGCGGCCACTGTGTTTATGTGGTGAGTTCAGTTAAGTGTCTTATCAATAGTAATCCTCAGGATGTTAGTAATCAGGGATTCAGTGATGGTAATACCATTGAATATCAAGAAGCAGTGGTTAGATTGCCTCTTATTAGTGATGGTCATAGCCTGGCAATTGTATGGCACAAATGTTACTTACCACTTGTCAGCACAAGTTGGACTTGCTTTGATTTATTATAGTCACACTAAGGACAGTGAAAAGCTTTGTTTTGAAAGCAGTACAGGCAGATCGTAGCAAACAAAGACGTAAGCAGGGCGAGGCATACAAGATTAAGGCTGCACAGGAGGTACGCAAAACAAAATCAACATTAACAAGATTGACATTATTTGAAGTCAGACAGGTCTATTCATCTGTCTTAGAAACAGCAGGGCAGAAGCTGTTCTTGAACCTTTTGGTGCATGTGTCCAAGCTTCTGTATCTTCTGTCTGATGGAAGAGGTTGGAAGAAAGCATTACCAGAGTGAGAGGAGTCTTTGACGATGTTGGCAGCCTTTCCACGGCAATAAGAAGTGTAAATGGAGCCAATGGATATTGCCCAGATCTTGTTGTATTTGAACGTGGACTGCTTCAGTATCTGAGGAGTTGCGAATGATGTTGAACATGGTGCAATCATTGGCAAACATCCCTGCTTCTCACCTGATGATGGAGGGGCAGTCATTGATGAGGCAGCTGAAGATGTTTGGGCCTAGCACACTACCCTGAGGAACTCCTGCAGAGATGTCCTGGAGCCGAGTTGACTGACCTCCAACAACCACAATCATCTTTTATGTGCAGGTGTGACTCCAACCAGTGGTGAGCTTGGCCCGGATACTGATTGATTTCAGTTTTTTTCAGGGCTCCTTAGTGCCACACTTGGTCAAGAGAAATGGAACATCAAGGGAGATGGTTAGACTTTTGTTTTGCTGGAGATGGTCATTGTTTGACCCTTGTGGTGGGATGTAAGTTGCTTGCCATTTATCAGACCATTTCTGAATATTGCCCAGATTTAATGCATGCAAACAGAGACTGTTTAATTCTCTGAAGAATTGTAAATGAAATTCAACAGTGTGGGATCATCAGTGAACATTCAATAATTGAGCAAGTACTAGCAGAAGATTTGAAAAATTATAATTTAATCATGTCTTCAAGAAAGGGAAATTGTATCTAACAATTTATTAGTATTTCTTGAAGAAGTCGCAATCAGTGTGGATAGAGGGCAACCAGTAGTTGTGTTAAATTTGAACTTCAGAAGGCATTTGACAAGGTACCTCACAAAAGGTTAAACCATAAGTGGTAAATTGGTAACATGGTGTAGACCTGGATGAACACAGCAGGCCAAGCAATGTCATAGGAGCAGGAAAGCTGACGTTTCGGGACTCGACCCTTCTTCATTTTCTACACAAATTCGTACACCACAAACTGTGGGACATTGCCATTCATAAATTGTTTGGGGTTCCCAAAACTGGCAAATATTTCGTCCCATTGGTTTATCTTCTGCTGATACCCATCTCACAGCCCCTACCTCGGGCCATTTGGAGTGAGCATCTTGAGCACTAATAGCATCTGTCCCGCTATTAATCCTGCAAAATGGACGTGAATCTGTTGCTATGGTGATTGAGGCCATTCTCATGGGTGAAGGGATGATAACAGCAGCATCTTTCTTATAAATGTGCATAATTTACATGATCCTCCTTTGTCCTCAATCTGGCAGTCCACACTCAGCCAATAAAAGTAGTTCCTGGCTATCTTCTTCAATAACACCACACTGCAGTGTTCTGGGTGCACTTGTTCCAGCACCTTTCCTCTTAACAGAGGAGGAATAATAACTCTCATTCCACACATTACACACCCACGTGATACGGACAACTCTCACTTCCTTGACAAGTAAAGGCATACTTCTGGACATTTTCCAAGAATGGTCCTCCCTCTCAGGTGTAAGTCCAACACTTGACTCAGCGAGATTGTTCTGTGCAGCGTTCCACACCTGTTCTGTCGACACCAGCATCTTGTCATTCGGGAAAAAGTACATTATTTTCAGGTTCCAATCGGGATTGATTAAATCAGTCAATTTTGTAATATCAGATCATTGTAAATTTATGTAGTATAAACAGGAATTGAATGTTAGCTGCCCTGAAAAGGGGACATTTAGAAGAAATAAAGGAGATTTTGAGAAAGGCACACAGGTTTCATATTAACAATTGTCAGAGAATCAAGACATTGTAAAACATTCAGGGACATTCTTGGTGGGATGATCTCCAGAATTGGGAACTAATATACACACAGCTAGAACATAGAACATAGAACATAGAACAGTACAGCACAGAACAGGCCTTTCAGCCCACAATGTTGTGCCGACCATTGATCCTCATGTATGCACCCTCAAATTTCTGTGACCATATACATGTCCAGCAGTCTCTTAAATGACCCCAATGACCTTGCTTCCACAACTGCTGCTGGCAACGCATTCCATGCTCTCACAACTCTCTGCGTAAAGAACCTGCCTCTGACATCCCCTCGATACTTTCCACCAACCAGCTTAAAACTATGACCCCTCGTGCTAGCCATTTCTGCCCTGGGAAATAGTCTCTGGCTATCAACTCTATCTATGCCTCTCATTATCTTGTATACCTCAATTAGGTCCCCTCTCCTCCTCCTTTTCTCCAATGAAAAGAGACCGAGCTCAGTCAACCTCTCTTCATAAGATAAGCCCTCCAGTCCAGGCAGCATCCTGGTAAACCTCCTCTGAACCCTCTCCAAAGCATCCACATCTTTCCTATAATAGGGCGCCCAGAACTGGACGCAGTATTCCAAGTGCGGTCTAACCAAAGTTTTATAGAGCTGCAACAAGATCTCACGACTCTTAAACTCAATCCCCCTGTTAATGAAAGCCAAAACACCATATGCTTTCTTAACAACCCTGTCCACTTGGGTGGCCATTTTAAGGGATCTATGTATCTGCACACCAAGAGCCCTCTGTTCCTCCACGCTGCCAAGAATCCTATCCTTAATCCTGTACTCAGCTTTCAAATTCGACCTTCCAAAATGCATCACCTCGCATTTATCCAGGTTGAACTCCATCTGCCACCTCTCAGCCCATCTCTGCATCCTGTCAATGTCCCGCTGCAGCCTACAACAGCCCTCTACACTGTCAACGACACCTCCGACCTTTGTGTCGTCTGCAAACTTGCTGACCCATCCTTCAATTCCCTCGTCCAAGTCATTAATAAAAATTACAAACAGTAGAGGCCCAAGGACAGAGCCCTGTGGAACTCCACTCACCACTGACTTCCAGGCAGAATATTTTCCTTCTACTACCACTCGCTGTCTTCTGTTGGCCAGCCAATTCTGTATCCAAGCAGCTAAGTTCCCCTGTATCCCATTCCTCCTGACCTTCTGAATGAGCCTACCATGGGGAACCTTATCAAATGCCTTACTGAAGTCCATATACACCACATCCACAGCTCGACCCTCATCAACTTTTCTAGTCACATCCTCAAAAAACTCAATAAGGTTTGTAAGGCATGACCTACCCCTCACAAAGCCGTGTTGACTGTATTTGATCAAGCCATGCTCTTCCAGATGGTCATAAATCTTATCCCTCAGAATCCTTTCTAACACCTTGCAGACGACAGACGTGAGACTTACCGGTCTATAATTGCCGGGGATTTCCCTATTTTCTTTCTTGAAGAGAGGAATTACATTTGCCTCTCTCCAGTCCTCAGGTACGACTCCAGTGGAGAGCGAGGATGCAAAGATCTTCGCAAGTGGCGAAGCAATTGCATTTCTCGCTTCCCAAAGCAGCCGAGGACAAATCTGATCTGGGCCTGGCGACTTGTCAATCTTAATGTTTGACAAAATTTTCAGCACATCAGCTTCGTCTATCTCTATCCATTCCAGCATGCACACCTGCTCTTCAAAGGTTTCATTCACTACAAAGTTCGTTTCTTTCGTAAAGACAGACGCAAAAAACTCATTTAGGGCTTCCCCTACCTCCTCAGGCTCCACACACAAGTTCCCTATGCTATCCCTGATCGGCCCTACTCGTTCTTTGATCATTCTCTTATTCCTCACGTAAGCGTAAAATGCCTTTGTGTTTTCCCGGATTCCTTCTGCCAAGCCTTTCTCGTGCCCCCTCCTGGCTCTCCTCAGACCATTTTTGAGCTCCTTCCTTGCCTGCATGTAATCCTGCTTGGGTTCATATTGTTTCACATCTTGCTGTTATATTTATTTTGTATACTTAGGTCTGTTTTGTTTCTTTGCCATGTTTCACTGTTGCTGTCAGTGACAAATGCAGCATTTGAAAAGGGAATTAATGCTGTTAAGATATGGCAATTTTTAAAGCTGCAATGCATGAAGCATAATGCATGTTTATTACTCTATTTCTGTTTTGTGCATGTTTATTATTCTGTTTTTGGTTTGTGATTTATTTACTGATCATTAATCTGCAACTCATTTATTGATTATTAAATTACATATGTCTGTACCATAATGAAATGGTCCATTTTTAGATAGTCCATAGTGTAGCAAATTAGCTTGGATATGAAAATATAGTGGAAAGTGGCCAATTTCTAGTGTTTGTTCTTCATATTAAAATAATAATGAAAGAGGCCTGGCTGAGAAGTTATACACTTCAGAACTTCAATAACTTCATGGATGCAAAGAATCAGCAATAACTCTTTCTGGAATAAATTGTTTCCCTAGATGAAAGGGACAGGGAGAAATTTTTATAAAGGAATTAAAAGCTAGATGCTAATTAAACATCCCCAGGAAGAAGGAGTTGAAACATCATAAACAAGCTGTTTCCTGAGAGAGAGGAGCTAATGCTGCTTGATCATCTGCTGCCTCATTACAAATGGTCAATCAAGACCTGCATGCAGAAGGAATGTTCTGAAATAAAGGGGTAAGTTGCAGGACAGGCTGTTTCGAATAGACTGCTAGCACCAAATGTGACAACGACAGGGGAGCTAGTTCTAATAGGAAGGCAAGCTACAGACTTGAGGTCTCCAGAAGGCTAATTACTGTGAGGGATGAAAGAAGCTAAAGGATCGTTGATAATGTCAATCACAAACTTGAAGAGGAGAAAATTGTATAAGAACCTGATACAAGCACATTTCAGTAGCAGAACTTCGAAGAACAATACTGCACAAAGACCAAACCCTGTACTTCCAGAGAGAGACACTGTTGATCACAGTTGAGGCCGTTTTCATGGGCACAGAACTAGGCTATCAGTTTCTGCTTGGCGATCCTGCATTATTGTGTATCATGAAGGGCTTGGGTTCATGTTGCATTACACGTAACACCACTGTGTTCTGTTTTTGTAAAGTCTTCCTCATTGTTCTGTTTTGACACCATCACCAAGATAACGTGTTATGATCTCTCTATCTTAATTAGTTTGTATAGTTTTGAATTACATATTTCTTTGGTTAGACCCTTGGCATGCAACTCTTATAGCTCTGGATGTGAGTTTGCTCGCTGAGCTGGAAGGTTAGTTTTCAGACATTTCGTCACCATTCTAGGTAACATCATCAGTGAGCCTCTGACGAAGCACTGGTGTTATGTCCCGCTTTCTAGTTATCTGTTTAGGTTTCCTTGGGTTGGTGATGTCATTTCCAGCATTAGTGATGTCATTTCCTGTTCTTTTTCTCAGAGAATGGTAGATTGGCTCCAAATCAATGTGTTTGTCGATGGAGTTCCGGTTGGAATGCCATGCTTCTAGGAATTCTCGTGCGCGCCTCTGTTTGGCTTGCCCTAGGATGGATGTGTTGTCCCAATCAAAGTGGTGTCCTTCCTCATCTGTATGTAAGGATACGAGTGATAGTGGGTCATGTCGTTTTGTGGCTAGTTGATGTTCATGTATCCTGGTGGCTAGCTTTCTGCCAGTTTGTCCAATGTAGTCTTTGTCACAGTTCTTCCAAGGTATTTTGTAGATGACGTTCGTTTTCCTTGTTGTCTGTATAGGCTGTTTTATGTTCATTAGCTGCTGTTTTAGTGTGTTGGTGGGTTTATATGAACATCAACTAGCCACAAAACGACATGACCCACTATCACTCGTATCCTTACATACAGATGAGGAAGGACACCACTTTGATTGGGACAACACATCCATCCTAGGACAAGCCAAACAGAGACACGCACGAGAATTCCAAGAAGCATTGCATTCCGACCGGAATTCCATCAACAAACACATTGATTTGGAGCCAATCTAACATCCCCTGAGAAAAAGAACAGGAAATGACATCACTAATGCTGGAAATGACATCACCAACCCAAGGAAACCTAACCAGATAAATAGAAAGCGGGACATAACACCAGCGCTTCGTCGGAGGCTCATTGTTGATGTTACCTAGAATGGTGATAAAACATCTGGGAACAAACCAGCAAGCTCAGTGAACCAGCTTACATCCAGAACACAATAAAAACCCACTCTCTTGTGGACCGAGAGGAGGACAGCGCTGTCTTGGAGGTGAAAGGAGGACGTCGGGTTGGCTGTGCACGCTTGCGACCAGTGGATCTTAATGCTGGCTTCGGCCTAACACTGGTTCAGGGGAGCAGCCAACCTGCAACGATGGCTGCGGCAAGTGCTCGTGCCCCAGATCAGGGGGTCCAGAACACCATCCGCGTTTCTGTAAAGAAGGTGGATGAAGGTGCACCTGTGGACCGCACCTTCTTCGTGAAGAGGGTCCTGTTGGACTGTTGTGGGTTCGCTGCTGCGGACATTTACTGCCTGCAGGATTTCCCTGGAGGAGGTTTTTATGATGTGACCTTCAGGAGTGCCAAGCTTTGCGAGCGCTTCCTGGAGGTTTTCAAGGAGAAAGGAGGTGAGGGACCCCTCTCTGTATTGACCGCTGTCCCACTGTTTGTGATGCCAGCACAGAGGAGCCGTATGGTGACTGTACACATGTACAACCCGCATGTGCCAGCAGCTGATGTCCTGACCTTCCTTGGAAGATACGTGAAGGTGGAAGGGGACCTAACTGACATTGTGGACCCCTTTGGCATCTGGACGAGTAAGAGGCAGGTCAAGGTGACGCTGAGGATGGGCGCAGACAGGAATGTCGCACACCCACCGTCCAGCTTCGCGATTGGCGGGAGCAGGGGCTACCTGACCTATGCAGGGCAACCTAAAGTCTGCCATGCCTGTGGTAGGTCAGGTCACATGGCGGCCGACTGCAAAGCCACCATCTACAGGAACTGCAGGGAGGAGGGACACCTTGCAAAGGATTGCCCACAGAGAAAAGCTGCAACCTTTGCGGGGAAGCGGGCCACTTCTATAAGGCATGCCCGCGGCGGGGTACCATCTACGCCCAGGTCGCCGGCAGGGGAAATGCGGGGCCAGCCCCCCCGGAGGAGAGGAAGGCACCAGGGCCCAGCAAGGACCCCACTAATGTGCAGGAGGGCCAGGCCGTGCAGGAGGGCCCAGCCCTGCAGGATCGGCCCGAGGCCAGCAAAGCACCCCTGCAGGCTCCGATCCCCCCTGACAACCGGGAGCCAATGGAGGCGGCGACAGGCGACCCAGGGGAGTGGACAACAGTCCGGAAAGCGAGGAGGAAGGTGCGTCGACGGGCCCAGGAACCGCAACCATCAGGCGGGAAGAGGCAGCTACAGGGGGGCCATAAGAGCTCCTCTGACGAGGAGGATTCGGAGAGGGCCCACCCGAAGCAGAAGTTAAAGGTCTCGAGCGGGAAGGAAAGCAGCACCCCGCTTCCAGGTGATGGGCGGCGTCCTGAGGCTCCCTCCGACACCCAGTCAAGTGCCGCTGGAGCACCGGAGGGCCCCCCGGAACTTCCAGGCGGGAAGGAGGAAACAGCACGTCCCCAACCTGACCCGGAGCCAGACCCTCCTGCCTCCGCACCCCTGACGGGGGGATGCCACCCGGAAGGCAGCACGGACGGTTTCCTGAGCCCGGAGAGCGTCCAGCAGTTAGCCCGGGCAATGGGCATGAAGGGACAGATGGAGGGGCTGGACCTTGGACTTGGGGAGGGTACTGCGGTCACTGCCCACAATGGGGGTACGAGTTGCGAGCATTAATGTGCGCAGCATCAAGTCAACCGCGAGATGTGTGTCCACGTCGGCCTACCTGATCACCATCAAGGCGGACCTCCTGTTTCTGCAGGAGTGCGGGATACCGCACCTCAGCAGGTACGGGAAATGGTCCGGCGCCTGGACCTGTGGGCCTTCGATCTGGTCTGGGGGTAACAACTGTCGCTCCTTGGGCCTGGCTATTCTGCTGCGGGGGCACAACTTCACCATCTCTCAAGTTCAGGAGGTGGTGGGGGGGGGGGCGCCTCCTAGTGGCTGACATCACCTACAGGAATGCTCCCCTGAGGCTGATCAACGTGTACGCCCCAGCGGTACGGAGTGAGCGGTTGGCCGTCCTGCAGTGGCTTCCACCCCTGCTGGCTACGTCCAGGCCGGTCATCCCAGGCGGAGACTTCAACTGCATCATCGATGCAGATGGAAGATCCAGCGTGGGGACAGCGGGTGGGGGGAGTCAACTGGACGTCACGTCCAGATTCCTGATGGGCACGGTGAAGGACGCCAAGCTGCTCGATGTCTTCAGCACCGCTGCAGACGGAGCGCAGCAGAGGTACACCTGGTCGCGGCCAGACGGGTCTATCCGCTCAAGGATAGACTTCCTGTTTGTGTCACGGACGTTCTCGGTCAGGTCCACTGGCGTCGAGCTGGTGTTCTTCTCTGACCACTGCCTCCTGCTGGCCGACTGTCACTTACAGGACGACCAGCAGGCCAGCAAGGGGACGTGGAAACTCAACACGACTCTGTTGACTCCAGAGAACATCGAGGAGCTTAAGAGGGAGTATGCCGGTTGGAGAACCGTGAAACCCCTCTTTGAGTCTCCAGGCGACTGGTGGGAGACGGTGAAGGAGAACATCAAGAGGTTCTTTGTCCTCAAGGGTGTTCGGAAGGCGAGAGAGAGGCGGGGAAAGCTGTCACGACTCCAGAAAAGGGTGCAGAACCTGCTCCTTCTGCAGTTGATGAGGGTCGATGTCATGGAGGACCTCCGCGAGGTGAGGGGCCAACAAGCCTCGCTCTTTGCCGCGGAGGCCTCCAGGATAATCTTCCAGTTCAGGGTCCGCTCCGTGGAGCGGGACGAGACGTGCTCGCGTTTCTTCTTTCAGAAGGTGCACAAAGAGAGCTCTGTGCTTAGCCGGCTGAAGGAGGACGACGGCTCGGTGACGTCGTCTCGGCCCGACATTTTGAGGATCGGCAGATCCTTCTATGCCGGACTGTACGACACGAAGCCCACGGACAGCACGGCCTCCGAGTCGTTCCTGTCGTCTATCACGGAGGTCTTAGACGACGGCACGAGGGAGTGGCTGGACCGGCCGATATCCCTGGACGAGCTGGCCAGAGCCCTCAAGTCCTTGCAGAGGAATAAGACTCCCGGAAGTGACGGCTTACCGGTCGAGCTGTATTCCGCTCTGTGGGGCCTGGTCGGCCAGGACCTGCTGGAGGTGTACGATAGTGCGCTTCAGGCAGGGGAAATGTGCAAGTCCATGAGGAAGGGCATCATCACCCTCATTTACAAGAGGAAGGGGGAGAGGGAAGAAATTAAGAATTGGCGTCCCATTTCACTTTTGAACGTGGACTACAAAATCCTGGCCAAGGTCAATGCCAACCGGGTCAGGCCTGTCCTGGAGTCAGTGATTCACCCTGACCAAACCTGTGCTGTGCCGGGCAGGAAGATCGCTGAGAGCCTCGCGCTCATCATGGATACGATCGCCTACGTACAGGACAGACGGGGGGACACCTGCCTCGTCAGCCTGGACCAGGAGAAGGCCTTCGACAGGGTCTCTCATGCTTACAAGAGGGACGTCCTCTCCAAATTGGGGTTCGGGGAGGGCATCCGCAATTGGATCCGGCTGCTCTACGCCAACATCATTAGCACAGTCTCGATCAACGGGTGGAAATCAGACAGTTTTCCTGTTAGATCTGGAGTCAGGCAGGGCTGCCCACTCTCTCCTGCCTTGTTCGTGTGCTGTGTGGAGCCCTTCGCCGCCTCCATCAGGAAGGACGTGAGCCTGAAGGGCGTGACTATCCCAGGCAGTGGAGGCCTTCAGGTCAAGACCTCCCTGTACATGGACGATGTCGCCGTCTTCTGCACCGATCGTCGGTCGGTGAGTAGACTATTGGACATCTGCGGCCAGTTTGAACTGGCCTCGGGTGCCAAAGTCAATAGGGGTAAGAGCGAGGTCATGTTCTTCGGGAACTGGGACGACCGCTCCTTCATCCCCTTCACCGTCAGGACAGACTACCTGAAGGTGCTAGGTGTTTGGTTTGGTGGAGCTGGGGCGTGCACTAAGTCTTGGGAGGAGCGTATCGCCAAATTGAAGTAGAAGCTGGGCAGGTGGACGCTCTGGTCCCTCTCCATCGCGGGTAAGAACCTGGTTGTCAGGTGCGAGGGGCTTTCGGTACTGTTGTATGTGGCGCAGGCCTGGCCTATTCCCTGGAACTGCGCCGTTGCGGTCACCCGGGCCATCTTCCACTTCATTTGGGGGTCGAGGATGGACCGGGTCTGCAGAGACACCATGTACAAAGACCTGGAAAATGGGGGAAAGGGCGTACCGAACGCCACCCTCGCCCTGATGGCTACCTTTGTGTGCGGCTGCATCAAGCTGTGCGTAGATCCTCAGTACGCAAACGCCAAGTGTCACTACTTACTGAGGTTCTACCTGTCCCCGGTGTTGCGAAGGATGGGCCTGGCCTCGTTGCCGCGGAACGCTCTGAGTAGTTGGACCGTTCCGTACCACCTGTCCTTTGTGGAGAAATTTTTGAAAGGAAACACCTTTGACCACAAGGCCGTCAGGCAGTGGTCAGCACGTAGTATCCTCGGGACCCTTCGGGAAAAGAAGAGGGTGGATCCCGTCATGTGGTTCCCCACGCAGACTGCCAAAGTCGTTTGGCAGAATGCCTCATCGCCAGAACTTTCAAACAAGCACAAGGACATTGCTTGTTTGGCGGTGAGAGGGGCTCTGCCAGTGAGATCCTTTATGCATGCCCGGAATCTCTGCACCACCGCACGCTGCCCTCGAGGCGGCTGCGGGGGGGGACGAGACTGTTGATCACCTCCTTCTGGAGTGTGCCTATGCGCAGGAGGTCTGGAAGGGGATGCAGTGGTATTTGTTGAGGTTCGTCCCGAGCAGCTCCGTGACGCGGGAGTCCGTGCTCTACGGGCTGTTTCCGGGGACGCATACCGAGACCAACATCAACTGCGCCTGGAGGACCATCAATGCGGTGAAAGATGCTCTTTGGTCTGCCCGCAACTTGCTGGTCTGCCAGCTGAAAGAACTGACCCCGACCAAATGTTGCAGACTGGCACACTCCAAGATCCAGGACTACATGCTGAGGGACGCGCTAAAGCTTGGGGCAGCCGCCGCCAAGGCTCGGTGGGGAAAGACCACCGTATGAAACCCCTCGTCCGGAAAAGGGAAAAGAGCCCTATCTGGTAACTGGGCCCAGCTGGCGCCTTCCCCAACTGGTCAGGGGGCCACCTGGGACTGTGCGGTTTGACGACTGCCGGGGCGGTTTCTTTGCTTTGTTTTTTTTTTCTCTGTTTTGTTTTTTTTCCTTTAATTGGTGTACGTATCCCTGGGTAACCCGGAGTGGCTTGCATGACTGGGTAGGTGTATAAATGTTTTATTTTTTGTACATTCTATGAATAAAGTATATTTTTTCAAATAAAAAAAAGGTGACGAAACATCTGAAAACGAACCTTCCAGCTCAGCGAGCAAACTCACATCCAGAACCTCAACCTGAGCTTCAAATCTTCTCAAAACTCGCTAACTCTTATAGCTATCATGTTATTCCAGTCATTTTAGTTTGCCTCCAGCACGACATAATTTTTAAAAATTATCTCTTTGCCTCAATTAATTGGATTATTATTATTCACTTATTGTTCAGCTGTTGACAGTTTATGTGCACTGTCTGACACTCTTGATCACTGCAGAAACTTACTATGCAGCCAATGGACACTCCTTTGTCACCACTTGTATGATCTTTGGACTTCTCTGCCCATTGGTCTGCCTGCATATAAAGTATGTGCCTGTATGCTATTCTTCACTTCATTTGATGAAGGGACGGTGCTTAGAAGGCTTGTGATTTCATCATTGGACTCTTAATTCCAGATTTTGAACGCATCTGCCCTAATGGGATTCGAACCCAGGTCCCCAAAATATTTCCTGGGTCCCTGCATTCACAGTCTAACAATAGCACCACTCGGCTAAGAGATAATAAGTACTGCTAATGCTGGAATCAGACATAACACAGCGTGGAGCCGGAGGAACACAGCAGGCCGGTCAGCATCAGAGGAGCAGATTTCTGAAGAAGTGTCTTGACCCAAAATGTCAGCTTTCCTGCTCCTCTGATGCTGCCCAGCCTGCTGTGTTCCTCCAGCTCCACATTGTGTCACCACTAGGCCAAATTTGTGGGGCCAGCAGCAGTATTCTTCAGTTAATTTGAGGGGAAAATACTTGTGGTCCTAAACAGTAACTAGTAATCCGCACTTGAAATTTCAGTTGCATGAATATCCATTAAGAAAAGCATTGGGTTTGATTTTGATTATTTCCAAGGGAAAGTAGCCTGCTTTCATTCACTGAAAGATGCTAGAATGAGGAATAGCCACACACATATGGTAACTGGCATTTGCAGGACTGTGCTTCAACATAATTACCATTCTTTGAAATGCAATGGAGAAACAACAGAAGATGAAAATCTTTGATAATAAAGTGTGGAGCTGGATGAACACAGCAGGCCCAGCAGCATCTCAGGAGCACATTTGAGTCTGTTTGGCTCAGCATAATACCATTCACAGTCCATTTGCCTGTAGAACAATCTGCTGAACCTTTTTCTGGCTGGCTACTAACATTTTAAGGGTGAGTGGAAGTTTGGGGAAATTTGACCACTGTATTTTTACTCCTTTTGCAATTTATAACATAATTTAGGGAAATGTGCTAATTCTGTCAACCTTTGGAACTGTTTTTATTTCGAGTCAAATACCTCATAGGGGATTTCTAAATGGTGCTTCAAGCCCTTTCTGTACTAATTATTTTGAATAAATTTTTCCTGCTGATCAGTTCCTGCTGCATTCAAGGCCAAGATGAAATAAAGCATGGTCTTTATAGAATTTGAAAGTATTTCAATAAAACTTTAGTATGAGCAAAATACTGCTTCCTATTAATGCTGGAATTTGGCATGCTAATTGCAGGTCAGTATGGTTGCTTCCATTTTACTTCAGTGTTTTAGCTTAATTGCTGCTTAGTCATTCTAATTACCTTTGTGGCATTGGCAGTCTGAATTAGCAAGCTCATACACCAATCTGTAATTTTACTTCCCCGAGAAGTTGTAATTACTAATGTGAAATCAACTCAACTTCAGGAAGTGTAAGAAAATTTGGGACCCTATGCTGTGAACTTAGTGTTAAATTTAAAACTGTCAGCCACACGGACTTCAATGAGACCGTTGGTTAATGTCTGACATTGACATTGGAATGGTATTTTGTTGGTCCCAATATAAGAGTTAAAATTGGTACAAACCTAATGAACAGTATGATAACACAAGATAACACAGATCAATCCGAGTGTGTGATTCTGACCATTCCTTGCTCAATCCCTACTCAATCGCTGCTAGTAAGTAGATTTTAACATGTCTTGCTGGGTGAAATAGGTCATACATAATTTGGTAGAGTCAATAAATATGGAGTTGGAAAAGCATAGCAGGTCAGGCAGCATCCAAGGAGCAGGGAAGTCAACATTTCAGGCCAAAACCCTTCGTCAGGACTGGGGAGGGGGAGAGAAGCCCAGAAATAAATAGCATGCGTGTGGGGCTGGTGGTGGGGGTGGAGAAGGTAGGTGCGCTGGAGATAGGTGGATGCAGATAAGGGGTTAATGTGGTTGGCTAGTCGGAAGAGTGGAGCAGATAGGTGAGTAGGAAGATGGACAGTTTGGGGGTGGAGAGATTCTGAAGCTGGTGATGCAGGTAGGGTGTTATTGTGTTTGGTCAGTGGAGATGGTGGAGCATATGGGTAAGTTGCAAGATGAACAAGTTGGAACTTACAGCCCAGTAGTCTAGATATTGACTTCACCAGCTTCAAAATCTCTCCACCCCTAAACTACCATCTTCCTCCTCACCTGTCTGCTCCACCCTTCCCACTGACCAAACACAATAACCCCTACCTGCATCCACCTATCTCCATCACACTCACCCTCCCCCTGGCCCCATCCCCTGCATTTATTTCTGCTCTCCCCTTCCCCCTCCCAGTCTGACACAGGGTTTTGGCCCAAAACGTTGACTTTCCAGCTCCACATTTATTGACTCTAGCTTCCAGCATCTGCAGTCCTTATATACTGTCCTTATATTGTCTCCAATACACAATTTGACACTCTGGCTTCTTTAAGTATTCCAGTATTTATTCAGGTATGTCAAATACCAGCACTTACTGTCTTGGCACAAATGTTTAGCTTCACTTTTAGAAATCAAGTGGTATTTTTACAGCATTTGCAGTTCTAATTTTGTAAAATTAGCTGAGTGCATCTAGCAGTATTACCTTGCCAAAGTTGAAACTTAAACCAACAATATACAGATATAGAGGACATTACCTTCTATGATATCATTTCACACATGCGGCGAAATTGGGTAGAAAATTGTATCAGTGGACAAATTACGTGAATTCTGAGCAGACAATATTTATAGAAGCAAGAAAAATTCAATAAATTAACATGACTATAAAATAATCCTTCAGCAGGCACTGATATGACCTTTGTCTCCTCCTATAGGGTTCTCTTCAGGTGGATGGGAAACACTAGAAGTTAGATATTTTCCTCATCAACTTGTTATTACACGTGTATGGAGCAGTGGGTGCTTGAACATGGCTCTCCTGGCTCACAGGTACAGACACTACCGCACCACAAGAGCCTGCAAGATTTTTTAATCAGCCTAATCAGAGGTTAACAGGGGTTTTTCAAAATTTGATGCAACAATGTTTATATTATCTCCTGTAAGATAAGAAACTGGGCATAGGTGTCATGGCATTGAACCCAGCAAGTGTTTATTACAGCTTTGATTATATGCAGATATTACATTTTTTAATTACATGTAGAAACCTAGATTCTAGAATAATGTTAAGTTAATAGGTTATTAACAGAGCAGCATGTTTTTAAAGTAATGTGTTGATAACTTCTGACCCTGAGACATTAAATGACAAGGGATGCCCTGGATTTCAGTGAAAGTGAGAGTACATGCATTAAGAAGCACAAGAAAACTTCTTATAGGTAAGCAGTGATAGTTAGCAAAGCAACAAGCTGGAGCTCGCAAAAAATTTTAATGAGCTGAAAAGAGGAAGCATATGTAGTGATTGTAACAAAGTCAGCCAGGTGGATCTGTTAGAATATGAGGTCCCTGACTGGGGATGTTAATATGGTCCAAACAGGGAGCCTTGGAAGATAGATATAAACAGGAATGTCAGACATCCTGTTCACTCTGAGAGCTGGCTCTGAGGGAGCTGGATCAGTGTCAAGGATTCTCCATGCGTAAGTTAAGAGGATTGGAATATCGGCCTCTGTGGAATTATTTTAGCGTATAACCTTATACTTGTTACAATGTGTGCCAAAGAAGGAAACGTTTACACAGATGATGGGAGTCATTGACCATTTCAAAAACAAACAGGAAAGTTTAATAGGAGTTTTGGGCAAACAAATTAAACAGAAACTGTTTAGATACTTAAGAATTTGCAGGGTTTTTTTTAACTCTGGCTTACCCATTTCTTGTCCATAAAACGAATGATCAACAGAGGAAAAATGGGTGGGCACCTTGGAAATTCTTTTGGCACCCAAAATCTCCCTGAGTCAACTTTCATGCAAATCACTAATTTAGGGGAGCCAATATTCCTGCCCAAATTAAGTGGAAAACAGTTTAAATATGGAATTTGGTGTCCTATTGCTGTAAGAGTAGTTGCAGTTTAATTCAGATGGCAAGTGCAATCCAAAAAGACAAATGCTGGAGGATGCTGTACATTGATGCCCTTCTGGGCCCCACCAATATAAAGTAGCTCATTATCATCCTGCCAATGATCAGCTCCCCTATCCCCACACAGGCCTGACCTGCACATCTCCCCTGTGCAGAAGCTCGTCGGGTTTTAGCTGTCTGTGAGTGAGAAGCAGCAAAAAATAATCAGCATAATGTATGAAATTTTGTGATTAATTTCTGTCTGAACCTGTATCAAGTATTCCAAGCCATTCAATATGTATATGTATTCTGTGAATTTTCTTTAAACATATGTTTAATATGCAGTTCTATTTACTTGTTCAAAATGCATATCAATATTATATTGCCAAATCAAATTTGAACTTAGAGCTCCAGACTCAGAGCGCTGTTCCCTTTAAAATGTCCGAGCAGATCATTCCATTTAAGGGCAAATGCAAAGATTAAGCATTGGCACAGCCAGAAGCTCCACTAACCTTATTACTATTTGTGCATCAAGGTGTCAGGAACATTTCCTTATGCCAAGCAAAGGAGGACCTGACCTCTGAACTATGTAGCTTCAAAGTTTCCCTTCGTCTCCAAACCAGACCATTCGAAGGGACAATGCCTATTCATCTCTAATTTTGCACTCGTATGGAGCAAAAGCAAATTCCCAGGACATTCAGTTTTCTGTAATATTGCATTTTCTGTTGATAGAAAAATAACGATGCACAGGCACTGACAGAGAATTGTAATGAAGGAAGGACTATCACTATAGAAACCTCCTGAGTACACATAAACAGGAAGCTCTCCAAATAATAGACAGACAGAAGATACTGTGGGAAATGGCAAGGTTCCACATGATGTGGCGTCAAAGAGTTGGTCAATGCAAGGCTTCTTGTTAGTGATATCAGCTTTGTGTGTTTTCTTAAAGTATCAAAGTTGTTTTTTTCAAGGGCAAAAGTCACTGGTTGCACAGTTAAACAAACTCTTCCCTGGCTTGCATTATGTCATGTGCCTTGTGGGATTTGGATAAGGGTACTGAATATACAGTAGCTAAATTTGTCGATGACAGCAAGATAGTTTGAAAAGTATATTTTCAAGAAAAAGTAAAATGTCAGCATAGAGATATGGACTAGTTAAGAAAGTGAGCAAAAATTTGGCAGATGGAGTATCCCATGGGTAAATGCAAACGTGTCTATTTTAGCAGGAAGAATAGAAAAGCCATTTAAATGGAGATAGATTACAGTCCTTGATGGGACTGAGTGAATGATTGTGGGGTCAGTGTGAGTGATTGAGGGATATAATAGAGAGCCAGGAGGGTCAGTGTTATACTTAGCCAAAAGTAAAAGCAGGTTTTAAAACCTTTAATTTTTTCTAGTTGACCACTATGGTCAGTAGGTCAGAACCCTCCAATGCCTCTGACTCTAGCTCAGAGTTGGAGACTTTTTCTGAAAGTTCCAGATACTGGGTAATTGCCTAATGAATGTTAAATGTCCTGGGCAACCACCTTGTTGTTAGTGCTTTGTGACCTCCAAAACGTCCTGATATACAACTTTTCGAGGTATGTCTGGTCTTTGTCTGACCAAAGACAGGAAGATCTGGGCCAATATGTGACAGCTACTCTGTCTCACCTGGAAGGACTGTTTAGGGCCCTGGATGGAGGTTAAGGAGGCAGTTTGTGGGCAGGTGTTGCATCTTTTATAGTTACAGGGGGTGGTACTGGGGGGTTGGAGTGATTGGTGGGGACTGTGGCACGAACTAAGGAGTGGTGAAGTGAATGGTCCTTGCAGAAGGCAGAGAGAGGTGGGGAGTGAAAGATGTTCGTAGTGGTGGGTCTCATTGGAATTGGCGGAAGTGTCTGAGGGTGATACGTTGGATATGGATGTTGGTGGGGTGGACAGAGAGGACGAGGGGTACCCTATCTTTAAGTTTGGGGGAGTTTTAGAACTGAGGAGCGAGGAATAGAGGAGGCACAATGGATTGCTGTCTGGATGACAGAGAGAGGAAAGAACGTTGTTTGAAATAGGAGGACATACTTGGGGTAGAATGCGTCCTCTTCAGAGCAGATGCAATGGAGATGGAGGAATTGATAAGACAGGACGGAGTTTTTGCAGGGTGTAGAATGGGAGGAGTAGTAGACCAGGTAGTTATGGGAGACTGTTGGTTGATAGTAAACTATGGTCCGTAAACTGTCACCAGAAATGGAAACAGAGAAGTCAAGAAAGGGGAGGGAGGCGTCTGAGATAGACCAAGTGAATTTGAGGGCGGGGTGGAAGTTGTTAGCCAAGCCGATGAACTGCTCCAGTTCAGCCTGGGTGCAGGATGCAGCACCGATGCAGTCATCAATGTAACAGCAGAGGATTTGGGGAACAGTACAGATGTACGTACTGAATAGGGATTGTTCGACATGACTGACAAGGAGGCAGGCGTAGCTGGGGCTCTTGCTAGTGCCAATGGCCAGCTCCTGGATTTGGAGAAAGTGGTAAGAGTTTAAGGAAAAGTTATTAAGGGCAAGGACTAATTCGGCGAGGCAGAGAAGGGTGTTGGTGAGGGGGTGGGGGTGGAGGGGTAGAACAGGATGTGTCTGTTGGAGAGGGAAAACCAAGGGCCTACAGTCAGTCCTTTTGGGGTATGGACATGTATAGGCATTGCATGTCCATAGTAAAGATGGAGTGCTAGGGGTCCAGTTCCTTGAGATTTTAGTCCATGAAGTCCACAGGAATCTGTTGCTTGGCAGTCCTCAGTTAAGAAGGCAGATATTCTGCTATGTTGTAGTGCGCTACATCAGACTCACACCTGCGCCATGTGCCAAAACACATTGAATGTGTAGCAAGAATGCAGCGATGTTCCAAAGACTCAGGGAGTAGTCTTTAGTGAAGCGATGGAAGCATCTGCTGGTGGTGTTGTTGTGGAGTTGGTGGGGGCGGGGGGGGGGGCGGACTTTAGTGTCCTGAAGTCCAATGACAGGGTTGATGGAGTGTAGGTGTGTGTGGCCCTCTCCATATGTCCCTGAGGATTCTGGGCCTGGCTCTCTGTGGTAGTACCCGGTACCAAACTGTCCACAGAGACAGACAGATGGTTCCAGGGTTCACTGCACTGCTATTGTTTCTGGGTGATGAGGCCCAGTAAGTCCCTCATACCTGTCTGTCACTCCTGTTCCTCCCTGTGTGTGTAGACAATGTCCCTGACACTACAGGGTCCTCTCGTGCCTGGGACACCAGGAGTCCTCTGAGTGCTGACGGCCTGTGCCATTTCTCCCTTGGCCAGTTGTGAAGCTGTTGGAGTGAGGTACTCACCAGGTTGTAGTCTAACACTTTTTGAAGCCTAACATTTGCACCAAGGCGTGGTATCTGGGTGAGTGGGAGATACAGGAGGCAGCCTTGCCGATACTTCCTCTGAGGTCTCTGTTCTCCTCCTACAAGGATCAAGGAGATGCCTCCTGGGGGAGCCTGCCGTTTCACTGCAGAGGTGGGGGGGCGTCCCACTGGTAGCTGCCAGACAAGGCAGAAGGTGTCACAGCCAGGGGTACAAAGTGGCGTGACAGCAGTTCTCATGGGAGAGTTACAGTGGAGTGAAGAATGAGACTGGCTCAGACAGTGCGACGATATCTCAGCATCTCCATAAAAGTGACCTTGGCCTATTCCTGCTAAAGCCAGGATTCTCTCCTCCAAGGAGTTGAGGAGTCTGATTTCGGGCACCCCTCCAGCCATCAGGGCCCTTCCTGCCCTATTTGTGGACTGTCTTCACCTGAAATGAGAGAAGGAGAGGGATGGAGTGTAGTGAGAGTGAATGGTGCAGTTGTTCATGTTGGTGTAGGGCGGGGAATGGTGGGGAGGGTTTCTAGGCATTCAGTAGGCAGCACAGATGCTGTGTAGTGTCCGTGTAGTGGGTAAAGGGGAAATGAGAATGGCTAAGGGAAAGTATTGCTGGCGATAGTGAGGGTGGCAGAGCTTGAGCCTTGCTGGGAGTGGGGTGCAGCAGCAAAGATAGAGTGAGTGTGGAGCGACAGAGGGAAGAGACTGGGCCCCCACCCTGGTGGAGCCCAAAGTGGAATGTGCAGCAAAAGGTGTTGATGGAAGAACCTCAGTTGAGTTAATTGGTGAAAGCATCTTGTTGTATTAGTTGCCTGTAAAAAAGTTTTGATCAATGTTGATTTTAATTTGTTCTCACTATGAAATTCATTTTTTGAAAAGAATTTATAAGTCTGTATTAGAATTGCAACAAACGTCTGAAGGCAAAGTGATACTGAAGCTTGTTAGCATGTTATAACCAATGGATGCAAAGGGAAGAAAAAGACCTATCGGGAACCAGCAAGATAACTGCTGAGTGGAGGCAGAAGAAGTGGGTATAGTTCTTATTGAATACTTTGTGTTTACCTGCTCAAAATTGTGAGACATTTCAGATGTTGTAGTTCAGCATTTTGAACGTGCAAAATTAGAAATGGTTGAATGATATGAGGGGCAATATCAAGGGATTCCCATTTTCAAGAATGAATACATTACCAAAGCTGAGAAGAATTTTGTCCCAGACTGCTAAGAGAAGCAATGGAGAAAATAATGGAAGGTTTGAGTGTCGTTTTCAAACCTTCAGTAGCTACAATTGCATTAGTCTGGAATATGGATAATAACATATAGTGTTTAAAAGGGGATGAAGTGATAGACCAAGCTATTACAGGTAAATCACTTAACTTCAGTGGTGGTCAATTTATTGGAGAAAATTCTGAGAAATAATACAAATTGTATAATCTAGAAAGGCACAAATTGGTCAAAGGTAGTCAGCATGGATTTATGATGGGAAGATCATGCCTGGATTAATTGTATTTGCTTGACATGAGTTACTCCTGATCTCTGTGTCAATAATTATCTTTCAATCGACAACACAAAACTATCTAGTTGATATCACATTGCTGTTTGTTACGGCTTCATAGATATCATAGAATCCTACAGTGTGGAAAGAGGCCATTCAGTACACACTGGCCATCCCATCCTATTCCGAGAGACCCACATTTACCAAAGCCAACCCATCCAGCCTACACATCCCCAGACAATTTAGCTTAGCTAATCCACCTAGCCCTGCTTATCTTTGGAATGTAGGAGGAAACCAGAGCACCTGGCAGACACCCACACAGAGGAGTACATACAAATTCCAAACAGACAGTCGCCCAAGTCTGAAAGTGAGCCTGGGTTTCTGGTGGTGTGATGCAGCAGTGCGAACCACTGAGACAACAAGCTGCCCTTGTTGTGCAATTTTTAGTTGCTGTGTCTTCTATCTTTCAGGACTGACTACGATTTAATAAAAAGTTCATTGGCTCTAAAGCACTTGAAGGGGATCAGTAATCACAAGAAAGGCCACAAAAATGCAAATCTTTCTTTTATGTTTCTCTGTGAAATTCTCTAATTGCAGCAAGACTGTGGATTTGGAATGATCTGCCTGTGGTATAATGTCGTGCTGCTGGGTGCAAACCTAGTGTAAGGACAGAAGGGTAGAATAAAGGTAGCTTATCTAACACAAAAGTTACAGAATGAAACTACAGTTTGCAGCGGATGAGTCACCTCTCCAAGGACACAATAATTTATTTACTCAATCCATGACTTCAGCGACATGAACAGGAAGTTGATTTTTTTTCAACTGTTTTGGAACTGATATTTGCAGTTGAGAGAATTTCTTGGCCTAAACTTTGAAAAAGTGAACTCGGTTAGAAATAAAATCATTTTGCTGCAGGTAAGTTAAAAATATTGAACTAGTTTTCAGTTTTGAGTTTTGACTAAATATTTTTGGTCAAAAACCTAGATTTTACTTAATTGCTGCTATAGCAGTTTCAGTAAAAAATGTTTCTAAGCATGAAATAAATCATACGCTTTGTATTTAAACAGTTTGCATTTATGTAGTGCCTTCAAAGATATCATAGATATTCTAAATTCCATGAAAGAACCTACAAAAGTGCTCCACTAACTGCAAATGTTCAAATAATCTACATTTCAGTTTACTTTTTGGGTGCTATTGGTTGACACAGGAAGGTTGACTGGCAAACTTAGATATCTCTGCTTTACTTCAAATTTTGCCATGGGATGTTTTACTTCTAACTAGAACGATGGGGTCACAGATGGGAGGGAGATAATGGGAACTGCAGATGCTGGAGAATCCAAGATAACAAAGTGTGGAGTTGGATGGACACAGCAGGCCAAGCAGCATCTCAGGAGCACCACAGATGGATCAGTTTAACATGTTATTTGAAGGATGTCACCACTGACAATGCAGCTCACTCAGCACAGTAGTTACGTTTTTATTTAGATTAAGTGCACAAGTCCTGGAATGTGACAACAACCCATAATCTTCTGATTTAGAGAGTAAGTGGAGTAGTTCATTGAGCCATTCTGACACTTGATGCACGAGATTAGTATTCTCAAAAGCATTATGTTACATTGGTGTTGAAATGCAATCCATTACAAAAGAGGTCAGTATTTTACTGGGTAAAATATAAAGGGAGATTTGGCACTTCACAGAAAATGAAAGAGTGCCAGTAAGATTGGGGCTTTTTGTTGCATCGGGTGTTGAAAGTTGAACAAGTTGATCACTTTGATCATCGTCAAAACCCTTTGTATGGAGATAGAGGTAGTGCTCATACCTCAGGGCCAGGAGACCTAGGTTCAAGTCCCACTTGTTCCAGAGGTGTGTTATAACAGCCCTGCACAGGATGATTCAAAAATAATATCTAGAGCTCTCACTTTTTTGAAAATAAAACAGAATCACCACTGAACACTGCTTTCTGTGCCATCACTTGCTGGATCTACCCACAGCGGTAGTATCCCTGCTCCTTCTCCAGAAGGCCTGGGTTCCACATCTGGAAGTGTCTCAACAAGTTGATTAAAAAATATTTATGAAGGAGATCTTGCGGCACAGTGTTTGTGCCTTTACCTCTGGGTTAGAGGGTCTGGATTCAAGTCTATGCTGTCTTGAATGTATGTAGTAACAACCCTGAACAAGTGATTAAATCTACTTTTCTGCCTCCAACATATATCAGGTAGGCACAAATATAATCACAAAGACACTGAGGGAGTCAGGCTGGACCATATTGGCAACCCATTATTTCAAAACCAATATGCAGCACCTAAACTTACAATCAGAGAACAGCTGCCAGTGAGAATTGTTAGAGCGTCATTAGGATAAAGGATAGAGAGAGAGGTATTTTCACACCGGAATTTCACTTGGTTATACATTAGTCTACCAGCAGATGTCACTCTATGCATTTTTCTTCACAGCTTCGACTTCTTGAAAGGCTGAAAGGGAGGGTGAACAAAAACAAAGTTGCTGGAAAAGCTCAGCAGGTCTGGCAGCATCTGTGAAGCAAAAAACAGAGTTAATGTTTTGGGTCTGGTGACACTTCCTCAGCACTGATGGTGGCTGGGAAAACATCAGTTTATATGCAGGGGATAGGGAGGTGGGTGGGGTAGGGAGTAAATGACAGGATAGAGCCCAAAGGGAGGGAAGAGCAGTTAGACAATGGAGTTGATAATGATTGGGCTGGGAGGGTGAATAGTTGTTAGTGGGAACTATTCGTGACTAACAACAGGTAATGTAATTGCAGGCTATGCGATAACATGGCCTGGTGTGTGGGATGGGGGCTGGGACATGGGAGAGTTTAGGATCTAAAATTATTCAGTATTCGAATTCGGATATTGATATTCAGTCCGGAGGGCTGCAGGGTCCCCAAGCCAAAAATGAGATGTGGCTCTTCCAGCTTGTGCTGAAATTCACTGGAACACTGCAGCAAGCCAGAGACAGAGATGTTGGCCAGGGAGCAGGGTGGTGTGTTGAAGGGACCAGCAGCAGGTAGCTCAGGGTCTTTATTGCGAGCAGAACGTAGATATTCTGTGAAGCGGTCACCCAGTCTAAGCTTCGTTTCCCCAATGCAGAGGAAACCACATTGTGAGCAGTGAATGCAGTGGACTAGATTGTGGGAAGTGCGGGTGAAGTGTTGCTTCGCCTGAAAGGTATGTTTGTGCCCCTGGATACTGGGGAGGGAGGAGGTAAATGGGCAGGTGTTGCACCTTCACCGGTTACAGGGGAAGGTGCCCTATGGCTGTAGGGGAGTGTTGGGGGTGAAGGAAGAGTGGACCAGGGTGTCCTGGAGGGAACGGTCCCTGTGGAAGGTGGACAAGGGAGATGATGGGAGTATGTGTCTCGCTGGAGGTGGTGGAAATAGCATCTGATGATCTTCTGGATGTGGATGCTGGTGGGATGGTAGGTAAGGACAAGAGGAACCCTATCACTGTTGCAGGAGGGAAGAGAAGGGGTAGGGCAGAAGTGTGGGAGATGTGTCGGACCTGGTTGAAGGCCCTGTCGACAATGGTGCTTGGGAATCTTTGGTTGAGGAAGAAGGTGGACATTTCGGAAGCTCCCTTATTGAAGTTAGTCTCATCTGAACGTATGCAACGGAGACTGAGGAACTGAGCGAATGGGACAGAGTCTTTACAGGAAGTGGGGTGTGAGGATGTATAGTCCCGATTGCTGTGGGAGTCGGTAGGTTTGTAATAGATATTAGTGGCCAGTCTATCCCCAGAAATGGAAACAGAAATTTCGAGGAAGGGAAGGGTGGAGTCAGTGATAGACCAGGTGAAAGTGAGGGCAGGGTGGGAATTGGAGGCGAAATTGATGAAGTTTTCCAACTCCAGGCGAGAGAGGGAAGCAGCACCGATGATATCATCGATGTATCAGAGAAAGAGTTTTGGGTGGGGACAGGAATAGGACTGGAACAAGGAATGCTCCACGTACCCCACAAAGAGACCATAATTAGGGCCTATGTGGCTACCCATCGCCACCCCTCTGACCTGAAGAAAACGAGAGGAGCTCAAAGAGAAGTTGTTGAGGGTGAGGACAAGCTCGGCCAAGTGGAGGAAGGTGGTGGTGGGTGGAGATGGTTCAGGCCTTAATTCCAGGAAGAAGTGGAGATCCCTGAGATGCTCTTGGTGGGGAATGGATGTGTAAAGGGATTGCATGTCCATGGTAAAGAGGAGGCAGCTGGAACCAGCAAACTGGTTTTAAACCGGTTTTTTAAACTGGTGTAAGTTGTCAGATGAATCATGGATGTACATAGTGTGGAAACTGGGTCAGTTCTCAGATACCTTACCCTTTCTCCCCCTGGATCATGACCCCACCATGTAACACCAGGCTATTGGGTCCAAAACCTTAACTAACCTCATATCACCTGGTGATCTGTCCCTCCACTGCCTTCAAGTTCATTGTCCCCCAACCCTGCGCAACCACTTCTGCCTCGTTCCCAAAATCAACAAATGGAACTGCCCGGGGAGACCCATTGCTTCTGCCTGGTCTTGCCCCTCAGAGCTCATCTCTTCCTACCTCAACTCAATTTGTTCACCTTGTCCGGTCCCCTCCCACTTACATCGCAATTCTTCTGGTGCTTACGTAAGTTTCAGAATTTCCAGTTAGAGAGTCATAAAGCATGGAAACAGACCCTTTCATCCCACTTGTCTGTTGATCAGACATCCCAATCTGACCTAGTCCTAGTTACCAGCATTTGGCCCACATCCTTCTAAAATCTCCCCATTCATATATCCATCCTGATGCCTGTTAAATGTTGTAATTGTACACTCCTTCACGACCTCATCTGGCAGCTTGTTCCATGCATGCAACACACTCTGTGTGAAAAAAGTTACCCTTCAGATCCTTTCTAAATCTTTCCCCTTTCATCTTAACCCTAGCTTTGGCCTCCACTACCCAATGAAAATAGAAATTGGCTAATCACCCTGTCCACACCCCTCATGATTTTATAAAACTAGTCAGCCTGCCCCAATAACACAAACCCTCCAGTCATGCAATATCCTTGTAAATCATTTCTGCACCCTCTCAAGTTTAATAACATCCTTTCAGAATTGTACGCAGTATTGTAAAAGTGACCTCACAAATGTCTTGTACAACCGCAGCCTGATACTCCAACTCCTATACTTCTACCCTGACCAATGAAGGCAGGCATGTCAAATGCATTTTCCACCACTCTATCTACTTGCAACTCCATTTTTGAGGAGCTTTCCACTGCATGCCCAGGTTTTTTTTTGTTCATCAACACTCCCAAGGCCCGACCATTAACTGTATAAGTCTTGCCTTGGTTTGTTTTACTAAAATTTTTATCTAAACTAAACTCCATCTGCCACTCCTTGGCCCATTGATCCATCTGATCAATGAGAGAAAGCAAAATTGGATGTAATGGCGTTACAGTTAAATAAAGGTAATTACAGGGGCATGAGAGAGGAATTGATGGAAATCGACTGGAAGCAGAGCCTAACGGGGAAGACAGTAGAGCAACAGTGGCAGGAGTTTCTGGGTGTAATTGAGGACACAGTACAGAGGTTCATCCCAAAGAAAAGAAAGATTATCCGGGGTGGGATTAGACAGCCATGGCTGACAAAGGAAGTCAGGAAATATATCAAAGAAAAAGAGACAGCCTATAAAATGGCCAAGAGCACTGGGAAATCAGAAGATTGGGAAGGTTACAAAAACAGTCAGAGGATAACAAAGAGAGCAATAAGGAAGGAGAGGATCAAATATGAAGGTCGGCTGGCTAGTAATATTAGAAATTATAGTAAAGGCCTCTTTCAATAGATAAGAAACAAACGAGAGGCAAAAGTAGATATTGGGCCGCTCCAAATTGATGCTGGAAGGCTAGTGATGGGAGATAAGGAAATAGCAGAAGAACTTAATAAATACTTTGCATCAGACTTCACAGTGGAAGACATGAGTAGTATGCCAACAATTAGGGAGAGCCGGGGGCAGAGTCGAGTACGGTAGGCATTACAAAAGAGAAAGTGCTAGAAACGCTAAAGGGTCTAAAAATTGACAAATCTCCTGGCCCTGATGGGCTACATCCTAGAGTTCTGAGGGAGGTGGCTGAGGAAATAGCGGAGGCTTTGGTTGTGATCTTTCAAAAGTCACTGGAGTCAGGGAAAGTCCCAGATGATTGGAAAATTGCTGTTGTAACTCTCTTGTTTAAGAAAGGATCAAGGCAAAAGATGGAAAATTATAGGCCGATTAGCCGAACCTCGGTAGTTGGTAAAATTCTAGAATCCATTGTCAAAGATGTGATTTCTAAATTCCTGGAAGTGCAGGGTCAGATTAAAACAAGTCAGCATGGTTTTGGTAAGGGGAGGTCGTGCCTGACAAACCTGTTAGAATTCTTTGAAAAGGTAACAAGTATGTTAGACTAGGGAAACCCAGTAGATGTTATCTATCTAGACTTCCAAAAGGCCTTTGATACAGTGCCTCACGGGAGGCTGCTGAGCAAGGAGAGGGCCCATGGTGTTCGAGGTGAGCTACTAGTTTGGACTGAGGATTGGCTGTCTGACAGAAGGCAGAGAGTTGGGATAAAAGGCTCTTTCTCGGAATGGCAACCAGTGATGAGTGGTGTCCCGCAGTGTTCAGTGTTGGGGCCACAGCTGTTAACCTTGTATATTAATGATCTGGATAAAGGGACTGGGGGCATTCTGGCGAAGTTTGCCGATGATACAAAGATAGGTGGACAGGCAGGTAGTACTGAGGAGGTGGGGAAGCTGCAGAAAGATTTAGACAGTTTAGGAGAGTGGTCCAGGAAATGGCTGAAGAAATTCAATGTGAGTAAATGTCAGGTTTTGCACTTTGGAAAAAAGAATACAGGCATGGACTATTTTCTAAACGGTGAGAAAATTCGCAAATCAGAAGTGCAAAGGGATCTGGGAGTGTTGGTCCAGGATTCTCTAAAGGTTAACTTGCAGGTAGAGTCCGTAATTAAGAAAACGAACGTAATGTTGTCGTTTATCTCAAGAGGGTTGGAATATAAAAGCAGTGATGTGCTTCTGAGGCTTTATAAAGTTCTATTTAGGCCCCATTTAGAATACTGTGTCCAATTTTGGGCCCCACACCGCAGGTAGGACATACTAGCCCTGGTGCATGTCCAGCGGAGATTCACACGGATGATCCCTGGAATGGTAGGTTTAACGTATGATGAACGGCTAAGGATCCTGGGATTGTACTCATTAGAGTTTAGAAGGTTGAGTGGAGATCTAATAGAAACTTACAAGATAATGTATGGTTTAGAAGGGGTGGACACTAGGAAGTTGTTTCCATTAGGCGGAGAGACTAGGACCCGTGGGCACAGCCTTAAAATTAGAGGGGGTAAATTTAAAACTGAAATGAGGAGACATTTCTTCAGCCAGAGAGTGGTGGGCTTGTGGAATTCATTGCCACGGAGTGCAGTGGAGGCCGGGACGTTGGAAGCCTTCAAGGCAGAGATCGACAAATTCTTGATCTCAAAAGGAATCAAGGGCTACGGGGAGAGTGCAGGGAAGTGGAGTTGAAATGCCCATCAGCCATGATTTAAATGGCGGAGTGGACTTGATGGGCCGAATGGCCTTACTTCCACTCCTATGTCTTCTGGTCTTCTAGTCTTATGGTCTAATCAAGATCCCATTGTACTCTGAGATAATCTTTGTTGTCCACTACATCACCCAATTTGGTGTCATCTGCAAACCTATTAATCATGCCTCCTATGTTCACATCTAAATAATTTGTATACATGTCAAAAAGCAGTGGATCCAGCACTGATCTTGTGGCACACCACTGGTCTCCGGCCTCCAGTCTAAAAAGCAATCCTTCACCACCACCGTCCGTCTCCTACATTCAAACCAATTTAGTTTCCAATTAGCTAGCTCCCCTTGTATCCCATTCGGTATAAGCTTACTTACCATTCTACCATGCAGAGCCTTCCATTTTGGTGAAGGCCAAACAGACAGTGCCTTCATCAATCTTCTTTGCTACCTTTTCAAAAACTCAATTAAGTTAGACATGATTTCCCACGGTCAAAGCCATGTTGACTATCCCTGATCAGTCCTTACCTTTCTAATGCATGTAAATCCTGTCTCTCAGAACCCCCTCCGACAACTTACCCACCACTGACATAAGGCTCACCAGTCTATAGTACCCTGGCTTTACCTTACAGCTTTTATTAAACAATGGCATCACATTAGCCGACCTCCACTCTTCCTTCAATTCATCCATGGTTGTTGATGATACAAATATCACAGCAAAGGGCCCAACAGTCTCTTCCCTAACACCCCACAAAGTTTTTGGAAACACCTGATCAGGTCCGAGGGATTTATCTACCTTTATGCATTCCAAGACATACAGCAACTCCTCTCCTGTAGCATCACTATTTATTTACCAAGTTCCCTAGCTTCCATGTTCGTCTTCAAAATAAATACTGTTGTGAAATAATCGTTTAGTATCTCACCCATCTCAGGATGGTCTCAGGGGTCTTAGATTCTTCCTGGAAGAAAAGTTAGAACCATCCCCAACTTCCATCACCACGACCCTTCTCTGCTTGGTTGAGTTCATCCTCATCCTGAACAATCTCACGTTCTTGAGGCCAAAGCGGTGGTGATGGGTATCTGCATGGGGTCCAGTGATGCCTGTCTCTTTGTGGCGTAGGTATAATATTCCTTGTTCCAGTCCAACTTGGGCCCACATCCACAATTCTTTCTCTAGTATGTCAATGACATCATTAATGCTGCTTCCCTCTCTGGTCTGGAATTGGAAAAATATATCAACTTTGCTTCCAATTTCCACCCTGCTTTCATCTTCACTCCGTCCATCTCTGACTCCACCCTTCCCTTCCTCAACATCACTGCTTCCATATCTGGGGATAGCCTGGCCACCATTATCCACTATATACCTGCTGACTCCCACAATTACCTTGGCTATACATCCTGACACCCACCTTCCTATAAAGACTCTATTCCATACTCTCAGTTTCTCCACCACTGTTGTATCTGTTTTGATGATGCCAGCTTCCACAAGGAGGCCTCCAAAATGCCCATCTTCTTCTTCAACTGAGGATTCTCCAGCACCATTGTACAGAGTGTCCTCAGCTGGTTCAACCCATCTTCCACACTTCGACCCTCACTACTTCTCACCCCTCTCACAACAGTGATAGGGTACCCCTCATCCTCACTTAACATTCCTCCAGTCTCTACATCCAAAGGATCATTAGCTGCCATTTCTACCACCTCCAATGGAGTGCTACCAGTAGATATATATATTCCTTTCCACTCCACTGCTTTATCTCCCTCGTGCTGGGAATATTTCCTCTGGGAGACCCTGGACCACTCCTCCATTCCTAACACCTCCCTGCATCCCCATGACACCTGTCCATTTAGCTCCTCCATCCTCACTGTTCAAGGCCCCAGACACATCTGTGCAGTGATTTCCCTGCTCTTCACGTAATACACTCCACTATTTTCACTGCTGACAATGTGATCTCTTCTATGTTAGGGAGACAAAATGCAGACTGGGCGACTTCTTTCCAGAACATCAACGTTTTATCTGCCAAAATGACCCTGAGCTTCCAGTTGCCCGTCACTTCAGCATGGGACCATGTTCCCTGGCCAACATTTCTGTCTCGGGTTTGCTGCACTGTTCCATCAAAGCTCAGCACAAGCTGGAAGAATGGCATCTAATTTTCCACTTAAGAACAGAGCATCCTTCTGGGCTCAGGACCAAATTCAAGAATTTTAGGGCCTAAAAGCCTGCTCCGATGTTCTTATCCAAACCCCGACTCACCAGACCTTATCATCACATGAGCTGCTACCATACAGAACCCAATATCGGCCACAATTGGTCCCAGTTAGCAGCTTGTGAAATCCCCCAGGCTGACCTTTACCTGTCCCTTTGTCTGTCCAACTGTTCTCTGTCTCTGGGCTTCATGTCCATCTATTGTCCATCTCCTTCCCCATCACAGCCCCATTTACAGCGCATGTACCAACCTTTTCCCAACTACTAACAGTTCTGAAAAGGATCACTGGACCCAAAACATTAACTCTGTTTCTCTGTTCACAGATGCTGCCAGATCTGCTGATTTTTTTTCAGCAATTTCTGTTTTCATTTCAGATTTCCAGTGTCTGCAGATTTTTTTGGTGAGCTTCATGATGGGATTCTCTCAGTGTGACCTACTGAATTTTCACATGCTTTCTTGTAAAACTTGCCTCATTATCTCTGTACTAAGCCTACGGTGCTTTACTTGTCCAGTTCTCTCACTAGCCACAGTCGGAAGAACTGCAAGGACCTCCTGGGATTCCTGATGCTGATACCATCTTTAAAGACCAGCTGTGTAACCAATCAAATGCCGGCAGTGCACAGTTCTGGTCAGTTGTCCCAGACATGTTGGACAGAGGGAGATTGGCACCATACTTTGACAATGGGAATCTAGAGCTCTGTGAATCAGAGGGGTGAATGTGGTTGCTGCCTATCGACTGTGGCCTGAGATATTGGTGACCGATGTCCAAGATGGAGGAATAGAGAAGCAAGCCATGAGTTGGGGTCACTAGGTTACTGCTTTGTCTTTCATGTTGAGAACTATCAGTGCCCAGTTTTCATGCAGCAGGAGGGAGAATGAGAACCTACATATTATTGGGGTGAGGTAGTGGAGTAATGAGAATGTAAATGCATACAAATGGGCCTCTTGCTGCTTTCAAGCCAGAATCTCATCTTGCTGTTCATCACTTGGTTGGAAAGTAGAATCTCCTCAATACTAGATAATAAAGTGTGAAGCTGGATGAACACAGCAGTCCAAGCAGCATCTCAGGAGCACAAAAGCTGATGTTTCAGGCCTAGACCCTTCATCAGAGAGGTCTCTGATGAAGGGTCTAGGCCTGAAACGTCAGCTTTTGTGCTCCTGAGATGCTGCTTGGCCTGCTGTGTTCATCCAGCTTCACACTTTATTATCTTGGATTCTCCAGCATTTGCAGTTCCCATTATCACTGATACAATCTCCTCAATACTGATGTCATGCAATTCTCTCAACCTTTTTGCCATTACCCATATCGTTCAGTGGCTTGGACAACTTGGCTTATGGCCATAGACCGGCATCTCCATCTTGAAAATAACAGCAGTTTCAAACTAATATAATCACTGAAATACAAAGATTGCAGGAACACGTTATCTAGTTACTTTTTATGTTATGTGGATACCATGGAGTTGCTATTGCAGGTCAGAATCTTACACATGCATCCTACTTGAACCTAATGAAGAAAGAACTGGCATTTTTAAAGCATCTTTTATGACTTACGAAGGGGTGGCACAGTAGCTCAGTGGTTAGTGCCTGGGACCCAGGTGTGATTCCAGCTTCGGGTGATTGTCTGTGTGGAGTTTGCACATTCCCCCCGTGTCTGCATGAGTTTCCTTCGGGTGCTTCGGTTTCCTCCCACAGTCCAAAGATGTGCAGGTTAAGTGCAGTGGCCATGGTAAAAACATCATGCGGTGTTACAGTGATGAGTCTGGGTGGGATGATTTCAAGAAGGTCGGTAAGACTAGATAGGTCAAATGGCCTGCTTCCACAGTGTAGGGATTCTATGATTCTACCAATGACTCCAAACAATAATGAAACAAATGACCGACTCAACTGCCTAATGTGTTAACCAGAACAATAGCATACCAGCCCTGCTCCTTGTCAGATACTGTGAGAATTTTCACAGCTACCTGAAAGGTTCAGGATAGCTGTGGTGACTGGTGGAGTTCCACAGGGGTCCGTTCTGGGACCACAACTATTCACATTATACATTAATGATCTGGACAAAGGAACTAAGAGCAGTGTTGCTAAGTTTGCAGACACAAAGGTAGGTCGAGTTACAAGTAGTAACCTGAGGAAGCAGGGAGACTGCAGAAGAAGCTGGACAGGCTAGGCAAGTGGGTAAAGAAGTGGTAGATGGGATATAATGTGGACAAGTGTGAGGTTATGCACTTTGGTAGGAAGAATAGAGGCATAGACTATTTTCTAAATGGGTAAAGGCTTTGAAAAATCTGAAGCTCAAAGGCACTTGGGAGTCCTTGTTCAGGATTCTCTGAAGGTTAACATGCAGATTCAGTTAGGAAGGCAAATGCATTACTGGCATCCACTTCAAGACGTCTAGAATACAAGAGCAAAGATGTACTGCTAAGGCTGTATAAGGCTTTGGTCAGACTGCATTTGTGAGCATTTTTGGGCCCTGTATAGAACATAGAACAGTTCAGGCCCTTCAGCCCACAGTGTTGTGCTGAGCTTTTACCCTAAACCTATGGTCTATCTTAGGTATCTAAGGAAAGATGTGCTAGTGTTGGAGTGGGCCCAGAGAAGGTTTACAGGAATGATCCCAGGGATGAAGGGCTTGTCGAATGAATGGTGGCTGATGACTTTAGGGATGTGGGTTCTGATTGAAAATTATAGAATACTGAAAGGCCTGTATAGAGTCGACATGGAGATGATGTTTCCACAAATAGGAGAGACTAGAACCCAGGAGAACAGCCTCAGGGTGAAGGGATGACCCTTTAGTACTGAGATTGGAGGAATATCTTCAGCCAAAGGGTGCTGAATCTGTGGAGCTCATTGCTGATGAAGGCTGTTGAGGCCAAATCATTGAGTGTACTTATGACATAGATGGATAGATTCTTGATTGGTAAGGGATCCGAGGCTTACAGGGAGAAGGCAGGAGAATGTGGTTGAGAAACATACCAGCTATGAACGAATGGTAGAGCAGGCTTGATAGGCTGAATGGCCTAATTCTGCTCCTACGTCTTATGGTCTAATCTGCTGTTTGTAGAGGACAGTTCCCTTGGGTCACACAGGCCCTCAATTATTCACCTCATTTATGAACAAATTGGATCATGGCATCGAAAGTTGTATGTCCAAATTTGCTGATGGCACAAAATTAGTCCGCATTGTGGACAATGTAGATGATAGTATAAAATTACAAAGCAATATTAAGGCTTGGTGAATGGGTAAAACTGTGACAGATCAAATTCAGCATAAGCAACTGTGAGGTTATCCAGTTTGGTAAAAGGATGCAAAAGTAGAGTTGCTGGAAAAGCTCAGCAGGTCTGGCAGCATCTGTGAAGGAGAAAAAAGAGTTAATGTTTCAGGTCTGGTGACCCTTCCTCAGAAACCTCTTGACTACAAATGACTACAAAGCTGGCAGTGGGGTTGTCCTACTCAAAGCTGGACATGAACCATGTGTAGCTTCAATTGTGATTAGATGAGGGTTCCCAGAAGTGTGCTACAATTAATATCCATAAGGTGTTTGTACCAATATGTGAGACTACCCCAGGTCACCATTTATTGAGATGATGTGCTAATAACAGGGAAGACCCATAGGGAGCGCTTAGAGAACTTGGACATAGCTCTTGGACGTTTCTCCAAGGAAGGTGTACACCATGGAAGGGATAAATGTGTGTTCCAGGCAGCCCAAGTGACCTACTTAGTCTACAGAGTCAACAAGAATGGTTACACCCGTTGGAAGATAAAGTGAGGGTGATCAAAGGCACTTGGGGTCCCATGTCTGTACTGGAACTTAGGGCTTTCCTTGGGCTGGCAAACGAATACAGAAAGTTCATTCATATCCTGGCCTTCATCCTGGCACTTTTGCATCAGCTCTTAAAAAAGGATCAGCTGTGGAAATGGGTACGTAGCCAAGCCATAATTTTCAGGGAAATGAAGAAACAGCTGTCATTCTCTAATGTGTTGGCACACAATGATCCCAAGCAAAATCTGGTATTAAAACGTCCCAGAGGTACTACACAAGAAGAACCAGCCTATGTCGTTGGACTCAGAGGGAGAGGATGAAGTGATTATAATGAGGTCAGCCAGGTAGATCTCATAGAACATGAATTCCCTGATTGGGACTGTAATCTGGTTCAATCAGGGAACCCTGTCTGGCTGATAAGAATAAGGACTGTCAATCATCCTGCTCACTCTGAGAGCCGGCTCTGAGTGAGCTGCATCAGTGTCACGCACTCTCCATGTGTACATAAATGGTGAAATGGTGATGGGATACCAGCCTGTGTGGAGTTGTTTCACTCCCTTCCTTTCAATTTCTGATTTACAGCTATTTCTAGGATACTACATCAACATGTGATACCTCCCCGTATGGCATTGGCGTCGTATTAACTTATTTGTGGCCCAATGGAGAGGAACGCCCACTAGCACATGCATCCAGGACTTTAGCAAATGCAGAGAGTAAAATATGCCCAGAAAGAGAAGGAAGGTTTGGCGATCATATTTGGTGTCAGGAAGTTCCACCAATACCTTTATGGATATAAATTTGTAATAATAATGGACTACAAACTCCTACTGGGCCTTCTTAGAGAAGACAAGGCAATGCAGCCCACAGCTTCAGGCCAAATTCAGAGGGTGGCTCTAATATTAAGTGCCTATAATTGGAAGTTGGCATACCATCCAGGAGTCCAAGTAGCAACTGCAGATGCATTGAGTTACCTCCCGCTGGCAGCTACATCACCCGTAGTACTGCCACTGGAAGACTCTGTGATGGTTTTAAATTTTCTAGATACACTTCCAGTTGCAGCTGACAATATCAGAGTTTGGATGCAGAAAGATCTGGTCCTGTCAAAGCTGAAACAGCTGATGGCGATGGGGGAAACCAAAGGGCCATCACAACCTGAACTGAAACCTTTCAGGACCCAGAGAAACCAGATCACATTAGACAGTGGCATTTTTTTTATGGGGAGCAAGAGTGATACCCTGAACAATGATCACTGCCAGATACTGGCTGACCTCCACTAGGGTCATGCAGGGGTTTCCAAAATAAGGATTTTGGCAAGAAGTTATGTCTGGTGGTCAGGATTGGATGCAGACATAGCTGCCCAGAGTACCAACAAGGATAAAAATTACCACCAGCAGCTCCCCAACTTTTGTGTGAATGGCCTGGACTCAGTTACACATCGACTATGCCGGTCCTTTCATGGGCTTAATATTCCTATTCATTGTGGATACCCACTCAAAACAGCTGGATATTCATGGAGTTCATTCATGAGACACAGGAGCAATGATAGAAAAACTGCATGCATCTTTTGCAGTGCATAGACTACTGGAAATGTTGTTCATAAATAACAGGCCATCAGGGAATTCGGTTATTTTCTAAAGTCAAATGGCATTTAGCATGTTCAGACACCTCCATACCATCCATTATCCAATGGTCTGGAAGAGAGAGCAGTCCAAACTCTAAAGGCAGACTTACAGAAACAGCCACAAAAACAAATTTGCTGGAAAAGCTCAGCAGGTCTGGCAGCATCTGTGAAGGAGAAAACAGAGTTAATGTTTTGGGTCCAGTGACTCGAGAAAAATCACTGTTTTTTTCACTTTACAGATGCTGCCAGACCTGCTGAGCTTTTCCAGCAACTTTGCTTTTGTTCCAGATTTACAGCATTGGCAGTTCTTTTGGTTTTTAAAGAAACCGCCTTCAGCTACACCAGATACCGAACTATCCCAGTTCCTGTTTGCTTATAGAACTATCCCCTGTGCAACAACACAATAGCTCCAGCAGAGTTGCTAAGAGGGACAGGACTCTGCACCAGACAAAACCTGGCATTCCCAGACTGGGATGGAGGGTGAAATGGCATCAGATTCTGCTAGGCGAGAGGGACTGTTTCCTTCAAGAGGCAAAGTTTGGCGTAGCAATCATGGAAATGGCCCTGTGTGGTTATAGGGCATGGCCAATGTGTGGTCACCTCCAGTGATGTATAAAGTTGAGTTAGATGTGATGCCCTGAACAAGCATGTGGACCATGTGAAAGCTGAAAACTTGCAAACAGTGTGGCAACTAAATGTGTGCAGCTCCTCAACAGCCTTTCTGATAGTTTTCATGTGCTGTCTTCCCACACAAGTCTAAGACTGTTGAAGATACCTCGGAATCTGAGATAGTCAAAATGGTTGTCGCTACCTTGACCCCTTTGCCACCTGAAGAAAAGAATGAATTTCTTCCAAGATGCTCTGAGGGCAAGAGGCGAGCTAGTGTGTATTATACACTGCCCCTATCACAGGCAAAGTTGGAGGAACATGACCTGGTGTGAAACCCAGCCTATGTGCTCAGACTCAGAGGGAGAGGGTGTAGTGATTGTAATGAAGTCAGCCAGGTGGACCTCATGACAAGATAATCAAATGTGAGGCTGGATGAACACAGCAGGCCAAGCAGCATCTCAGG
This sequence comes from Stegostoma tigrinum, assembly GCF_030684315.1. Lineage (NCBI taxonomy): Eukaryota > Metazoa > Chordata > Chondrichthyes > Orectolobiformes > Stegostomatidae > Stegostoma > Stegostoma tigrinum. The sequence goes on from NC_081373.1 coordinate 3,326,835, forward strand.
AGCACAAAAGCTGACGTTTCGGGCCTAGACCCTTCATCAGATGAAGGGTCTAGGCCCGAAACGTCAGCTTTTGTGCTCCTGAGATGCTGCTTGGCCTGCTGTGTTCATCCAGCCTCACATTTGATTATCTTGGAATTCTCCAGCATCTGCAGTTCCCATTATCTCTGGACCTCATGACATGTGAGTTCCCTGATTGGACCAGGCTACAGCCCCAATTGGAGGGCCCAGGCTGATATAAACAGGAGTGTCAGACATCCTACTCACTCTGAAAATTGGTTCTGAGGGAGCTAGATCAGAGTCAAGGACTCTCCATGTTTAAATCAAGGGTGGCTTGGTGATGGGATACTGGCTGGCTGGCTGGCTGGCTGGCTGGCTGGCTATTTCCAGAATACTACTTGTAGTCTCTCTTGTGAAGACTGGTGCAAATCACCTGTCCAATTCATCTGTTCTCCATTACTAATTCCCCAGGCTCATTTTCTGTAAGACTAAATATTTACTTTGTTAACTCTTTCTGTTTTTAAATACTTGAAGAAAAATTTCCTATCTGTTTTTATATTGTTATGGTCCAGATCAAACGCCTCACAAAATTATCATGGAAGTTACTTGGACCTTACCTTTTATCATATTTAAAGCCACATATAAAGTGCTGTTTCAGACATGATTTGATTGGTCAAACTATGAGGCTTTAATCAAAACATATGTGTTCTTACACCACATTTAAAATGCCGTTAAAAAGAAGAATTCACATAACTTTAGCTCTATTGAAATGTGTAACAAAATAGTACATACATACATACATATATATATTTTAACTACTACTCGCCAACTGTTTCAATATAGCAGTATCCCTTCTCATTGCAATTGAGCAAAACAGTTTCATTCATGTGTGGTCTTCTCACTCAAATCCAACAGAAAGGAAAATCGAAAAGCATGAATTCCACAGCAGAGAGAGAACTCAAGCCTTTTGCAACAGCAGAGAGGCATCTGTGACTAATAGCTTCAACTTTGACACCTGAAAGCAAAACTGAAATTCTGGGTCTGTGCTTCTTTTGTCTAATTTAAAGAAAACAAAACTATTCAGTCTGCTTTCCATGGAGCAGACGCCTTGTCTCCAGGGTTCAACACCCCTCTTCAAGAGAATCAGGACGGAACAAATCCTTCCTAAAAGCATATCTCCTCACACCTCCCCCTTAAAGAAAATGAACCATCAATATACAACGGTAGCTTCATTTTCTGAAGAAGAGTCTCGACCCGAAACGTCAGCCTTCCTGCTCCTCTGATGCCGCTTGACCCGTTGTGTTCATCCAGCCCCACAGCATGTTATCTCTTCATTTTCAAAACCTTTAGTTTCATGCTATTTGTACTCTACATTCCATTAAACCTAAGTGTGCAACGTTCAATGCTATAGTCAATCTCAGTCCATTTCTTCTGCCGCTGAACATCTCCACCTTCCTTCATGGTTAAGAGGAAGAAGGAGGCTTATGTAAGGTTTAGGAAAAGAGGAATGGAAAAGGCTCTAGAGGGATACAAGTTAGCCAGCAGGGAGCTGAAGAAAGTACTTAGGAGATCTATAAGGGGGGCATGAGAAAACCTTGGCAGATAGGATCAAGGAAAACTCCAAGAGTTTTTGCATGTATATGTGGAACAAGCAAATGACCAGAGAAAGGGTAAGGCCAGTCAAGGATTATAATAGGAATTTGTGCACATAGCCTAAAGAGAGAGGAGAGGTCCTTAATGAATACTTTTCTTCAGTGAAATTGTGAAACAGTCAGATAGGCTAGAGGAGGTTGATGTTGATGTTAATGAAGATGATGTGCCAGGAATTCCGAGGAAGTTGAAGATAGATTAAGACCCCTGGGTCTGATAGGATTTATCAAAGGATTCTATGGGAAGCGAGGGACGAGATCGCAGGGCCTTTGGTGATGAGCTCTTTGTCCTCACTGTCCATGGGTATAGTGCCGGAAGATTGGAAAGAGGCAAACGTCATTCCTTTGTTCAAAAAAGTGAACAGGGATAGCCCTGGAAATTACAGGCCAGTTAGTCTTATGTCAGTGGTGGCAAACTATTGGAAAGGGCTCTGAGAGACAGGATCTATGATCACTTGGAAAGGCACAGTTTGGTTTGTGATAGCCAGCATGGATTTGTGAGGGGCAGATCATGCCTCACCAACCTTATTGAATTCTTTGAAAAGGTGACCAAACATGTGTGTGAAGGTGGAGCAGTGGATGTGGTATACATGGATTTAAGTAAGCCGTTTGATAAGGTTCCCCATGGTAGGCTCATACAGAAGGTAAGGAGGCATGGGATCGGGGAAATGTGGCAGATTGGATTCAGAATTGGCTGACCCTTAGAAGACAAAGGGTGGTAATGGACAGAAAATATTCAACATGGTGCTCAGTTACGAGGGGTGTACCACAAGGATCTGTTCTGGGTCCTCTTCTATTTGTGATTCTTGTAAATGATTTGGATGAAGGAGTGGAAGGGTGATTAGCAAGTTTGTGGAGGATACGAAGGTGGGTCACGTTGTGGACAATGCGGAGGGCTATTCTAGGTGACAAAGGGACACTGATAGAATGCAGAGCTGGGCTGAGAAGTGGCAGATGGAGTTTAACCCTAAAAAGTGTGAAGTGATTCATTTTGGAAGGACAAGCTTGAAAGCAGAATACAGGGTTAACGGAAAGATTCTTGGCAGTGTGGAAGAGCAGAGGGATCTTGGGGTTCATGTTCACAGTTCCCTGAAAACTGCCACCCAGGTGGATGGAGTTGTTAAGGAGGCGTAGTGTGTGTTAGCTTTTATTAATAGAGGGATTGAATTCAAGAGCCGTGAAGTTATGCTCCAGCTATACAAAAGCTTGGTTCAGCCACGTCTGGAGTATTGTGTCCAATTCTGGTCACGTCATTACAGGAACGATGTGGAAGCATTGGAAAAGGTGCAGAGGAGATTTACCAGGATGTTGTCTGGAATGGAGAGAAGGTCTTACGAGGAAAGTTTGAGAGAGCTAGGACTTTTCTCTTTAGAACAACGAATTGATGAAAGGTGATTTGATAGAGGTGTGCAAAATGATCAGAGGTACAGATAGAGTAGACAGCCAGAGACTTTTTCCTAGGGTGGAGGTAGCTTTTACGGGGGAACATAGTTTTAAAGTGAACGGAGGTAGATATCGGGGAGACGTCAGAGTTAGGTTGTTTACTCAGAGAGTGGTAGGGGTGTGGAATGCATTGCCAGAGAAAGTAGTGGAGTTGGCCTCATTAGGGGCATTTAAGCGGCTATTAGATAGGCATATGGATGATAGTATAAGGTAGGGGTAGAGGTTAGATAGATCTTAGGTTTAGGGTAAAAGCTCAGCACAACATTGTGGGCCAAAGGGCCCGTACTGTTCTATGTTCTAAAGCTGTGATAATGCATTGGCAATTCCGATCTCTGGTCCTGTCACATGTGTAATTTTCAAAAGAAATGGCTGTAACAATAACCTCCATCTAAACAGTCTGGTATTTTTATGCTTAAATTTCTCAAAATACATTAAAAGGCTATGATCAGTAAATAGATTTGTCTCAAATAATTACCGGCAACATAAGTATTGATATGTTACAATGCCAACACAGAACTTAATATTTCTCTCAATGGTGGAATAATTCTTTGATGAATGTTCAACTTTCTGGAAAAATATCTGAAAGGTCTTTCTATCCTCTCATCTTCCACCTGTCTGAGTACAGCACCTGCGTCACTCACATTGACAGCCACCTTGAATAGGTTTGCATAGCTTGGTGTTGCCAGCCCTGAAGGAGTGGTCAACACAGTTCTCAGGCTGTCAAATACCTTCTGGCATGCTCTCCACTGAAATTTTCTGCACTTCTTTAATGGGCTAAACAGTGGAGCAACTGCACTGCCAAAATTCAGTTCGAATTTTCAATAAAATCCACACAGTCCAGGAATTGTAGTTCTTCCCTCTTCATCAACAGTATGGGAAACTTCCCAACAACCTTTGCTTTCAAATTGCATGGGACCATCTGCCCATGTCCAACAATATGGTCTGGGTATGTGGCCTGGCCTTTGTGAACTCACTCTGAGGTAGTTTTTTCACCAAACCCACTTCCTGCGGTCAATCGAATAATTCTGCTCAGTTTTCCAAATATCCCTTTCAGGTGTGACTAAAAATCACCAGATCGTCTACATATCGCACACAATTGGTTATTCCTGAAATGACCTTCTTAGTTAATCTTTGAAATGCGCTCATTGTTCATTCAAAATGGCATGATTTTAACTGGTAAAAGTCCACTCAGTGTCAAAATTTCCTTCGCTCTTTTGAATAAAAGTACCAGCCAGTATCCTCTGAGTAAGTCCAACTGTGAAATGTAAGTCCTGACGAACAGTGCTCCTCTGATACTGCCTGACCTGCTGTGTTCCTCCAACGCCACGCTGTATTGACTTAGAAATATAAGTTGCTTGTCCCACTTTCTCGAGATTTTGCAAATGTGGAATTGAATTCAGATTGTATTTTGTAACTGCATTGTCTTTGCGACAGTCCACACATAATCGTTAGGTACCGTTTGGTTTTGGCACCATCACTATGGGTGAGCTCCATTCACTGCAATTCACTTTGATTATGTCATCTCTGAACATGCTTTCAATCTTAGATAACAAAGTGTGAAGCTGGACGAACACAGCAGGCCAAGCAGCATCTCAGGAGCACAAAAGCTGACGTTTCGGGCCTAGACCCTCTGATGAAGGGCCTAGGCCCGAGAAATCAGCTTTTGTGCTCTTGAGATGCTGCTTTGGCCTGCTGTGTTCGTCCAGCTTCTCACTTTGTTATCTTGGATTCTCCAGCATCTGCAGTCCCATTATCTCTGATGCTTTCAATCTTTTTCTGAAACTGCCAATTTTAGAGGGTTAAGCCTATAAGGATATTGCTTAATTGGGACAACATTTCCTATGTCTACATCATATGTAATCAGTTGAGTACTTCCCAGCTTATTCCCACAAATCTCTCCATGTGATTGTAATAACTCAGTAATTCAATAATTTATCCGATTTTTTGAGAACTTCTGTATTGTGCAATTTAATTTGAGGAATGCCAAATTCAGAATCATGTGAACTTAGTTCTTCACTCTGAGTTGTAACTAATAACACATTCTCATATTGCTTTCCTTCCTCTCAAATACTGTTTTGAGTATATTCCCATGACACACTGTGCAGGTTTTCTTCCCATGTGGCATTCTTACCAAATTATTTTCCTCACTCAATTTCCTTTCAATTTGATAAGGCCCACTAAACCTTATCTGTAAAGTTTTACCTACCACTAGAAGTAACACTAACACTTTTGTCTTCAATAGCAAAATGACGAAGTTTTGGTCTCTTGTCTCTCTGCTGTTTCATCACTCGCTGTGTTACTTTTAAATGCTGTCTAACCAACTCACCCACTCTGTTTAATCTCTTTATAATATTTGGCACACAGTCCAAATATGTAGTCTCTGAACTCTGACTCACCATTTCTCCTTAATTAATTTCTGATTCCAATGGACTGAAATTAGTTGATTCATTAGATACATCTCTAATTGCAAAAAGTACAAATGGAATTCCTTATCCCAATCCTTTGGATAGTCTTGACTATGTGCCCGCAACATGGTCTTTAAAGTTTGAAGCCACCATTCTAATGTTCCCCACAATTCTGGTTGGTACACAATGGATTTGAATTGTTTTATTCCTAAGCAATCCATCGCTTTCTTGAATAACTTTGATGTAAAATTTGTTCATAGATCCAATTGTATTTCTGTGAGTAGTCTTTATTTCATAAAAAAAGTTGAGTAACTCTTCTATAATCCTTTTGGCTGTCATAGAACAGAAGTTGACCTGCCTCTGAGAATTAGAACTGAAAGACCAAAGAGGAGCACTTTGCCCTATAATCTATAAAAGGAGTGTGAAAAGTGGTATAACTTGCCTTTCAGCAAATTCTAGTGGCTAAATAAAATAAATCCCTTTACAATCAACAAGTAACAATTTATTTATCGAACTTTAACTGAACAAATTATCTAAATTATTAACAAACCAAATAAATGGCTTCAAGCTACTAACTTTTCCTGAAGTAAACAAGATTTTAATGGCTGGGGTCCCACTGTTGGGAAGTTGGGTAGCGTGCTAACAGATTGGGAGGCAGCAAGTTAGAATTTGGTGATTGTAAAATGTTAAGGTGAAAGCAATGTGTGGTCCCTTTAAAAGACTATGTGCTTTTCCTATGCTTAGAGATTTAAAAAAGAATGTCTATGAGCAGCAGATTGAAAATTTGCAATTATACAGAGAGGACCTGAACTGGAACATTTGTATCAAAAGGCAGTACAGTTAGCAGGCTAATATAATAAAATGTGAGGCTGGATGAACACAGCAGGCCAAGCAGCATCTCAGGAGCACAAAAGCTGACGTTTCGGGCCTAGACGGATGAAGGGTCTAGGCCCGAAACGTCAGCTTTTGTGCTCCTGAGATGCTGCTTGGCTTGCTGTGTTCATCCAGCCTCACATTTTATTATCTTGGAATCTCCAGCATCTGCAGTTCCCATTATCTCTGATACAGTTAGCAGGCTAAGCCGTTTTCACCAAAACAGCAAGTTTTGAATTTAGCCAATCAATTTGAACCAGGCACTTAGATGCCAAAAACCAATTAAATTTAAATCTGATGGTTTTAACGACATAGGACCAATCCTCTCTTAAAAAATATTGACATGTGTTCAAGGGTATAAAAGAAGGGTCATTTGGGCAATGACAGCAGAGCAAACAGCCATCTTCCAGAGTTAACAGCCCTCAGCTCATAAGAACAAATCATTGATCTCACAAATTCCTCTGAGTCTTAGAGAAAGTACCATCTAAGTAACAGCAGTACCAACGGCACAACTAGTTAACATTCTTGACAGAAGAATTGATGGAGAAGGCACAGAGCATTCCGAAGACATACAACCTGGCTGTAATTTCAAGAGACTAAATTCTATTTTTCACAGAGTGGGCATCACTCCTGCCTGTGATCCAGCTATATTAATGCCAGAGATAATGGGAACTGCAGATGCTGGAGAATCAGAGATAATAAAGTGTGGGGCTGGATGGACACAGCAGGCCAAACAGCATCTCAGGAGCACAAAAGCTGATGCTTCAGGCCTAGACCCTTCAGCAGAGGGTCTGATGAAGGGTCTCGGCCCGAAATGTCAGCTTTTGTGCTCCTGAGATGCTGCTTGGCCTGCTGTGTTCATCCAGCTCCACATTTTGTTATATTAATACCAGGGTTAGACTGTGTTTCCAGAATAGAGCATTTCTCCACTACTCCTACCGTCACTTCACCGCTTTCCACAAAACTCTCCAACCTCACTTTATACAATGGAACACCATTCTTCTCATCCATGAATTCCACACATCACCACCATTTTTGGCAGTACTCCTTCTGAATTACATATCTGCCCATCTCTCACCACCAAACAATGACTTGCTCTCGTATCTCAAAATCTTAATTTCTTTCCCTATTCCTACTGGTACCCATGAATAAACCTTACCCACACGAGTAAATTCTTCAAAGAGATCTGACACTTCCTTCTCAAACGATCCTGGATTGGGCTATACATTCTTTTGCAGATTTTTAGCTTCCATTGTACTTTCCTTTACCCTTTTAACAAAACCTACAGGCTTATCCTGTTTTCCCACATTGGTCTGCCCAGTGATTTTTAAAAAATTAACAATACTGCATCTTCATGTGGTCTACTTTATTGCAGTGAAAACTTTGCTCCTCATGGGTTTCCTTTTTACTCTGTGGTAAACAATCTTTGCTACCTTTAATGAGATGTCCTTTACCCTTACCACCTGAGGATTTCTCTTCTCTCTAATTTCCATCCCTCACAGATTGAAACTGATGTTGGAGACCAGCCTTTGGGTTATGAACTAATTAGAAACCAACTGCTATTTTGGCTGTTAATCTTGCAGTTGTAACTCTCTGCTCTTCCACGTGAGTTCTCACTACTTCAGGAAGTGAATTTTTGAACTCCTCCAAAATAAGAGGCTCTCTAAGAGTACCATATACCTGATCTATTTTCAATGCCTTTTTCCATCTATCAAATTTACTCTGTTCGATCCTTTCAAACTCTGTATACGTTTGACCAGAATAATAGCAACTGCAGATACTGGAGAATCCGAGGTGACATGGTGTGGAGCTGGATGGTGAAGGGTCTAGGTCCAAAACATCAGCTTTCCTGTTCCTAAGATGCTGCTTGGCCTGCTGTGTTCATCAGCTCTACACTACGTTTGACCAGGTTCCCTTCTTAGATTCCTAAAGTGCTGTCTGTAGGCTTCTGGCACTAGTTCATATGCATTTAAGGTGGTTTTTTAAAAATCTCATTATACTGCCCAGATCCCTCCTCTAACAGTGACACATAAACCTCACTAGCTCTACCTATTGGCTTTGTCTGAATCAACAAAACCCACATGGTCAGTGGGCACTTCAGTTATTTAGTCACCTTCTCAAATTAAATAAGAAAAGGCTTCTATGTCCTCTCACTGAGCCTTGGTAATGCTTTGACTTATTAAAGCAGATCCCCATCAGGTCTTTGGCTATGATGGATTTGTTCTCCATCACAGTCATTGTCAATAATCCCACCTTTTAACTTCTGACAGTTTAAGTCAACTTTTGCTTTTTTGTTCCATCTTTCGAAGTTCAAAAACTTTCTCTCTTCTGCTTTTAGTTGAAACTCAAACTGTTTCATTTCCTGATAATGGGAACTGCAGATGCTGGAGAATCCAAGATAATAAAATGTGAGGCTGGATGAACACAGCAGGCCAAGCAGCATCTCAGGAACACAAAAGCTGACGTTTCGGGCCTAGACTCTTCATCAGAGAGGGGGATGGGGTGAGGGTTCTGGAATAAATAGGGAGAGAGGGGGAGGCGGACCGAAGATGGAGAGAAAAGAAGATAGGTGGAGAGGAGAGTATAGGTGGGGTGGTAGGGAGGGGATAGGTCAGTCCAGAGAAGACGGGCAGGTCAAGGAGGTGGGATGAGGTTAGTAGGTAGGAGATGGAGGTGCGGCTTGGGGAGGGAGGAAGGGATGGGTGAGAGGAAGAACAGGTTAGGGAGGCAGTGACAGGTTGGACTGGTTTTGGGATGCAGTGGGTGGAGGGGAAGAGCTGGGCTGGTTTTGTGGTGCAGTGGGGGGAGGGGACGAACTGGGCTGGTTTTGGGATGCGGTGGACTGACCCATCCCCTCCCTACCTCTCCACCTATACTCTCCTCTCCACCTATCTTCTTTTCTCTCCATCTTCGGTCCACCTCCCCCTCTCTCCCTATTTATTCCAGTTCCCTCTCCCCATCTCCCTCTCTGATGAAGTGCCTAGGCCCGAAATGTCAGCTTTTGTGCTCCTGAGATGCTGCTTGGCCTGCTGTGTTCATCCAGCTACCCACTTTGTTATCCTGTTTCATTTCCTTATCAAATTCAAGCTGTTTTAATTCTCTTGCTCTTTGTTACACTGCAATTATCCTTCCCTCTTTGATTTTTGATTCTCTTTCTTTTTGTTCTGCCAGGCCTATTGTTTCTTTGCCTTTTGCTTCTAATTCAAACTGCTTCATTTGCAACTGACCTTTAGCCATTTCCAATTGCCTTTCTGGCAGTTGTAAATGCTGAGCTATCACTGCATGAACAAAGGTCCATGAACCCCAAGTTCAGCTGCTGCAGCAATCCTGCAAGCTTTGCCTTACTCACCTACCATACAGCACCCCCACGCGATGCCTTCTGCACACAGCAAGCTGTTAGCCATCTAGACAGCAATTATTACACAAGGCACAGCTGATTTAACCCAACTAAATACACCACCAGAAAAGAGAACACCATTACTCATCACTCACTGTCTTTGAATCCAATAATCCTAAACACAGTCGCAATTAAATATTTTGATCCAGAAAAGACCTCCCAATTTGTTGTAGACCAAACCAAGCCTCATCAAAGAGATAGACTACACCCTACCCCTTCCGGGCAAATGCGAGGTGATGCATTTTGGAAGATCAAATTCAAGGGCAAACTATACAGTAAATGGAAAAGTCCTAGGGAAAATTGATGAACAGAGAGATCTGGGTGTTCAGGTCCATTGTTCCCTGAAGGTGACAACGCAGGTCAATAGGGTGGTCAAGAAGGCATATGGCATGCTTTCCTTCATTGGGCGGGGTATTGAGTACAAGAGTTGGCAGGTCATGTTGCAATTGTATAGGACTTTGGTTCGGCCACATTTGGAGTATTGTGTACAGTTCTGGTTGCCACATTACCAAAAGGATGTGGATGCTTTGGAGAGGGTGCAGCGGAGGTTCACCAGGATAATGGAAACTGCAGATGCTGGAGAATTCCAAGATGATAAAATGTGAGGCTGGATGAACACAGCAGGCCAAGCAGCATCTCAGGAGCACAAAAGCTGACGTTTCGGGCCTAGACCCTTCATCAGAGAGGGGGATGGGGAGAGGGAACTGGAATAAATAGGGAGAGAGGGGGAGGCGGACCGAAGATGGAGAGAAAAGAAGATAGGTGGAGAGAGTGTAGGTGGGGAGGTAGGGAGGGGATAGGTCAGTCCAGGGAAGACGGACAGGTCAAGGAGGTGGGATGAGGTTAGTAGGTAGCTGGGGGTGCGGCTTGGGGTGGGAGGAAGGGATGGGTGAGAGGAAGAACCGGTTAGGGAGGCAGAGACAGGTTGGACTGGTTTTGGGATGCAGTGAGTGGGGGGGAAGAGCTGGGCTGGTTGTGTGGTGCAGTGGGGGGAGGGGACGAACTGGGCTGGTTTAGGGATGCAGTAGGGGAAGGGGAGATTTTGAAACTGGTGAAGTCCACATTGATACCATATGGCTGCAGGGTTCCCAGGCGGAATATGAGTTGCTGTTCCTGCAACCTTCGGGTGGCATCATTGTGGCACTGCAGGAGGCCCATGATGGACATGTCATCTAGAGAATGGGAGGGGGAGTGGAAATGGTTTGCGACTGGGAGGTGCAGTTGTTTGTTGCGAACTGAGCGGAGGTGTTCTGCAAAGCGGTCCCCAAGCCTCCGCTTGGTTTCCCCAATGTAGAGGAAGCCGCACTGGGTACAGTGGATGCAATATACCACATTGGCAGATGTGCAGGTGAATCTCTGCTTAATGTGGAATGTCATCTTGGGGCCTGGGATGGGGGTGAGGGAGGAGGTGTGGGGACAAGTGTAGCATATCCTGCGGTTGCAGGGGAAGGTGCCGGGTGTGGTGGGGTTGGAGGGCAGTGTGGAGCGAACAAGGGAGTCACGGAGAGAGTGGTGTCTCCGGAAAGCTGACAGGGGAGGGGATGGAAAAAGGTCTTGGGTGGTGGGGTCGGATTGTAGATGGCGGAAGTGTCGGAGGATGATGCGTTGTATCCGGAGGTTGGTGGGGTGGTGTGTGAGAACGAGGGGGATCCTCTTGGGGCGGTTGTGGCGGGGGCGGGGTGTGAGGGATGTGTTGCGGGAAATACGAGACATTAACCGCCTCAACCTCTCCACCCCCTCTCACCCACTCCAACCTCTCCCCCGCAGATCGGGCAGCCCTCCGCTCCCTCCACTCCAACCCCAACCTCACCATCAAACCCGCAGACAAGGGTGGCGCAGTGGTAGTATGGCGCACTGACCTCTACATCGCCGAGGCCAGACGCCAACTCTCCGACACCACCTCCTACCGCCTCCTCGATCATGACCCCACACCCGAGCACCAAACCATCATCTCCAACACCATTCACGACCTCATCACCACAGGGGACCTCCCACCCACAGCCTCCAACCTCATTGTTCCCCAACCCCGCACGGCCCGTTTCTATCTCCTTCCCAAAATCCACAAACCTGCCTGCCCTGGTCGACCCATCGTCTCAGCCTGCTCCTGCACCACCGAACTCATCTCCACCTATCTGGACTCCATTTTCTCCCTTTTGGTCCAGGAACTCCCCACCTACGTCCGTGACACCACCCACGCCCTCCACCTCCTCCAGGACTTCCAATTCCCTGGCCCCCATATTCACCATGGACGTCCAGTCCCTGTACACCTGCATTCCGCATGCAGATGGCCTCAAGGCCCTCCGCTTCTTCCTGTCCCGCAGGCCCGACCAGTCCCCCTCCACCGACACTCTCATCCGCCTAGCTGAACTTGTCCTCACACTCAACAACTTCTCTTTTGACTCCTCCCACTTCCTACAGACTAAGGGGGTGGCCATGGGCACCCGCATGGGCCCCAGCTATGCCTGCCTCTTTGTAGGTTACGTGGAACAGTCCCTCTTCCGCACCTACACAGGCCCCAAACCCCACCTCTTCCTCCGGTACATTGATGACTGTATCGGCGCCGCCTCTTGCTCCCCAGAGGAGCTCGAACAGTTCATCCACTTCACCAACACCTTCCACCCCAACCTTCAGTTCACCTGGGCCATCTCCAGCACATCCCTCACCTTCCTGGACCTCTCAGTCTCCATCTCAGGCAACCAGCTTGTAACTGATGACCATTTCAAGCCCACCGACTCCCACAGCTACCTAGAATACACCTCCTCCCACCCACCCTCCTGCAAAAATTCCATCCCCTATTCCCAATTCCTCCGCCTCCGCCGCATCTGCTCCCACGATAAGACATTCCACTCCCGCACATCCCAGATGTCCAAGTTCTTTAAGGACTGCAACTTTCCCCCCACAGTGATCGAGAACGCCCTTGACCGCGTCTCCCGTATTTCCCGCAACACATCTCTCACACCCCGCCCCCGCCACAACCACCCCAAGAGGATCCCCCTCGTTCTCACACACCACCCTACCAACCTCCGGATACAACGCATCATCCTCCGACACTTCCGCCATCTACAATCCGACCCCACCACCCAAGACATTTTTCCATCCCCACCCCTGTCAGCTTTCCGGAGAGACCACTCTCTCCGTGACTCCCTTGTTCGCTCCACACTGCCCTCCAACCCCACCACACCCGGCACCTTCCCCTGCAACCGCAGGATATGCTACACTTGTCCCCACACCTCCTCCCTCACCCCCATCCCAGGCCCCAAGATGACATTCCACATTAAGCAGAGATTCACCTGCACATCTGCCAATGTGGTATACTGCATCCACTGTACCCAGTGCGGCTTCCTCTACATTGGGGAAACCAAGCGGAGGCTTGGGGACCGCTTTGCAGAACACCTCCGCTCAGTTCGCAACAAACAACTGCACCTCCCAGTCGCAAACCATTTCCACTCCCCCTCCCATTCTCTAGACGACATGTCCATCATGGGCCTCCTGCAGTGCCACAATGATGCCACCCGAAGGTTGCAGGAACAGCAACTCATATTCCGCCTGGGAACCCTGCAGCCCAATGGTATCAATGTGGACTTCACCAGTTTCAAAATCTCCCCTTCCCCTACTGTATCCCTAAACCAGCCCAGTTCGTCCCCTCCCCCCACTGCACCACACAACCAGCCCAGCTCTTCCCCCCCACTCACTGCATCCCAAAACCAGTCCAACCTGTCTCTGCCTCCCTAACCGGTTCTTCCTCTCACCCATCCCTTCCTCCCACCCCAAGCTGCACCCCCATCTCCTACCTACTAACCTCATCCCATCTCCTTGACCTGTCCGTCTTCCCTGGACTGACCTATCCCCTCCCTACCTCCCCACCTACACTCTCTCCACCTATCTTCTTTACTCTCCATCTTCGGTCCGCCTCCCCCTCTCTCCCTATTTATTCCAGTTCCCTCTCCCCATCCCCCTCTCTGATGAAGGTCTAGGCCCGAAACGTCAGCTTTTGTGCTCCTGAGATGCTGCTTGGCCTGCTGTGTTCATCCAGGTTCACCAGGATGTTGCCTGGTATGGAGGGTGCTAGCTATGAAGAGAGGTTGAATAGATTAGGATTATTTTCATTAGAAAGACGGAGATTGAGGGGGGACCTGATTGAGGTCTACAAAATCATGAGGGGTATAGACAGGGTGGATAGCAAGAAGCTTTTTCCCAGAGTGGGGGACTTAATCACTAGGGGTCATGAGTTCAAAGTGAGAGGAGGAAAGTTTAAAGGAGATATGCGTGGAAAGTTCTTTACGCAGAGGTTGGTGGGTGCCTGGAACGCGTTGCCAGCGGAGGTGGTAGACGCAGACACGTTAGCGTCTTTTAAGATGTATCTGGACAGGTACATGGAATGGCAGGGAGCAAATGGATACAGACCATTAGAAAATAGATGACAGGTTAGACAGAGGATCTTGATCGGCGCAGGCTTGGAGGGCCGAAGGGCCTGTTCCTGTGCTGTAGGTTTCTTTGTTTCTCTTTGTTTATCTTAATTAAAAGCAAGTGTAAGGCACCATGTTCCAGATGTGATTCGATTGGTCAACCAACGGAACTTTTAGCAAAACGTACACCACAGTTGAAACACAAGCAAAAAGGGAGAATTGACATAACTTTAACTCTGTAGAAATACTTAATATGATTATATATACTATACTGCTCAGCAGCTGCTCCAGTAAGTATACTCTTAGCATGGTGATTTAGAGTCAAAGTCATACATCACAGAAGCAGGCTCTTTGTTCCAACTCACCCGTGCCAACCATATATCCCAATCTGACCTAGGCCCATTTGCCAGCGTTTCACGGAAATCCCTCTCAACCCTTCCTACTCATATACCCATCTAGGTGCCTTTTAAATGTTATAATTGTACCCAACTCCACCACTTCTTCTGGCAGCTTGGTCTGTATATATGCTACCCTCTGCATGAAAAAGTTACCCCTCAGGTCCATTTTAAATCTTTGCCCTCTCACCTTAAACCTATGCCCCCTAGTTTTAATCTGTCCCATTCTAGGAAAAAAGGCCTTGGCTATTCACCTTATCTGTGCCCCTTATGAATTTATAAAGCTCAATAACCCCTCAGCCTCCAACACTCCAGAGAAAAATGCCTCAGCCTACTCAGCCTCTCCCTGTTACTTGAACGCACCTCGCCTGGCTGCACCCTCACAAATATTTTTGGCACCCTTTCAAGTTTAACAGCTTCCTTTCTATAAACGGGCAATCAAGATTATACATAGAATTGTAAAATTGGCATCACCAATGTCCTGTACAGCTGCAACACGATGTTCTAACTCCTGTACTCAATGTTCTAAGTAGTGAAGGCAAGCCTGCCAAATATTTTCTTGTGCAAACAACTATCTGCACTCCACTTTCAAGGAATTGTGCACCTGTATCCCTAAGTCTCTTTGATCTCTTCCCTGGTTTGTCTTATTAAAATGCAACATCTTGCATTGTATGAATCAAACTCTATCTGCTTCTCCTCAGCTCATTGGCCTTTCTGATCAAGGTCTCATTGTGATCTATTTTGGTGTCATCTGCAAATATACTAGCCATGCATCCTTAGTTCACATCCAAATCAGCACCAATTCTTGTGGCACACCGCTGTTCACAGGCCTCCAGTCCAAAAAGCAACCCTCTAACAC
Organism: Stegostoma tigrinum; assembly: GCF_030684315.1. Lineage (NCBI taxonomy): Eukaryota > Metazoa > Chordata > Chondrichthyes > Orectolobiformes > Stegostomatidae > Stegostoma > Stegostoma tigrinum. Next base: position 3,342,259 of record NC_081373.1, read on the forward strand.
CATCCTCTGTCTTCCACCTTCCGGCCAATTTTGAACCTAATTGGCTAACTCCCCTTGGATCCCATGTGATCTAACCTTATTAACCAGTCTACCATGCAAAACTTTGTCAAGTGCGTTGCTGATGTCCTTATAGACAATGTCAATTGCTCTACCTTCATCAATCTTCTTTGTCACTACTTCAAGAAGCACAATCAAGTTAGTGAAACAGTTTAACAACACAGTTTCACTCTCAAGTGCTGTCTTCTCACTCAAGTTCAAGAGATACACTGTAGGGATTCTATAAATCTATAAAATAAGAAAGGAAAAACTGAAAGCATGAACATAGCAGCAGAGAGAGAACTCAAGCTTTTTGCAGCAACAGAGAGAGTTCTGAATCAAACGGCTTCAGCTCCAGAGACCCCAACTTTAACAACTGAAAACAAAACTAAAACCCAGGTCTATGTCAGCCTGACTCCACCCACTCATGCTTCTTTTGTCTAACTTTTAAATGAAACCAAAGCTATTTAATCTTTTTTCCGTGGAGCTTATACCAGTTTACAACACCCAAATTCAAGATAAATAGGATAGAACAATTTCTCTTAAAATCATGACTTGTTGCAATATTTTTAGCTAACTCGCTTTTGCAGTCTAATTTTTCACGAGTTATTAATCTCTATGTAATTCTTTGTTGTCTTTTATATTCTGTCCAATCTTCTGACCTGCATTTGTCTTTGCACAATTATATATCTTTTCTTTAAGTTTCATGCTGTCTTTAGCTTTTTTGGTTAACCATGGTTCCATCCCTTCAAATTTTGCTGATTTATTGAAATGGCTCTATTCTCTGCTTTCTGGAATAACTCATTAAATGTTAACCTCTGCATCTGTATTGACCTTTCCCCTAAAATAAATTGCCGGTTCATTTTTGCTACCTCTGCCCTCATGGTTGCCCTTGTTTAAATTCAGCAGGAGATTTGGACCCATACTTCTCTCTCTTGGATTGTATATGAAATTCAATCATACTATGGTCACTGATACACAGGGTCACTTTCACTATGAAGTCAGTAAATAATCCTATCTTTTTGGCCAAAACTAGGTCTTATGGCTCTTTGGTTGGTGCCATAACATTCTAGCCTAAGAAATTGTCTCAAAATCAGGAAATGATATCATCATCTCAAATACTTCTTTCCATCTGATATTTCCAGTCTATACTTTGGTTCAAATCCCCCATGATAATTTCTGAATCCTTCTGACAAGCTCCCAGTATTTCTTCCCTGATATCCTATCTTACGATACGGCTACTGTTAGGGAGACAGTACATAACTTCCAAAAGTGACCTCTTGCCTTGACCATTCCTCATCTGTACCCAGGCTGCTTTCATATTCTGGTTTCCTGAATTTAGGTCTTGCGAAGTTGGAATCGTATTCATGGATTGAAAAGCAGGACAATAGAATTTGATATTTGTAAAATGATAGTGAGAAAGAGTGTGTGGTCCCTTTAAAAGATTATGTGTTTTTCAAGACTTGGAGATTATAAAATGTGTGCAGGGAATGGCAAATGCACAGAGTTCTTGAAATTGAAACATTCTATCAAAAGGCTAATCAGTGAGCAGACAAACTGCATTTTTTTAAGCCAAGGCAACAGGTTTTTAAATTAGCCAATTATTTTAAACCAGGCCCTAGACACCAAAACCCAATTAAATTTAAATCTGATTGCTTTGACAACCTAGGACCAATCCAATTGTAAGAAATTAATAGGTCATGAGGGGTATCAAAAGAAGAGGGCATTTCAAAATTGGTGAGAGTCAACTGCCATCTGCCAAGAGAGCAGCTCTCAGCTATAAAAGAAAGAATCACTGGCTCTCACATAATTTTCTAGGCTCTCAGAAAACCATCATTTAAACTAAAGGTACAGTGGCACTCTTAGCTAATATTCCGGACATAAGAATTCGTTGGACAAAAGTGTTCCTGACAGAGGAATTTGACAGAGAAAGGTGTTCCTGACTGGAGGACAATGGAGAAGGCAAAGAACACCCTATAAGATTTACCTTGACTTCAATTACTTTGGTTTATATTAGTGAGACTTGCATGTTTTGGAATAGCATACCATTAGAATTTTGTTTTATTTGGGAGTAGTTATGAGTTAAGGGGGAATTGCTGGATTTGTTAGTAGTTCTGTTAATTTGTTTACTGTTGGGGTTAGATAAATGAGTTGTTACTTGTCGATTTGGGGTGTGGTGAGACGCTGGTGATACCACTTCTCACTCTCCCTTCGACAGATTACAAGGTGCGGTGAGCTACTCTGGGTGTTTTGGTTTTAGTTATCAGAGGGGGTCGTCCTCCTCTTTGTAACAGATTGGGGGCACGTCCGGGATCTGGCCAGTTCATCTGAATGAATCGGAATAGATTTGGACTGACTTCAACAGACTTGGGGATTAGTGTCCTAGATCTTTAAATGAGACTGATGTGAGAAGTAGAAAATTTGTTTAATTTCAGTTACTTGTCATTGGTTAAATCAAAAGCAGGGGCAACATTACTAAAGAGCTTCTGGAGTTTGAAGCTGCTCCCCAAATTTGCCAAGAAAGTTTAGAAAGACAGAGGAAGGTTTCACTTTTAGATTTGCCAAACAGGCTAGAATTGGGTTTAACTAGGGATAGGAGGAATGGTGAAATTGTAATGGAGTTGGGTCAAGCATTTAGCTATATCAGAGAAACAGGCAGTGCAATGGAGGTAGAAAAAGAATGAATTGCAAATTAGAGTCTTAGAGTTAGAAAGGGAAAAGAGAGGGAAAAAAAGGGAACTGAAATGGTTTGAATTACAGTTATAAGCAGAGGAAAGACAAAAAGGAAAAGAGAGAAAGAGATAATGGGAACTGCAGATCCTGGAGAATTCCAAGATAATAAAATGTGAGGCTGGATGAACACAGCAGGCCCAGCAGCATCTCAGGAGCACAAAAGCTGACGTTTCGGGCCTAGACCCTTCATCAGAGGTCCGCCTCCCCCTCTCTCCCTATTTATTCCAGAACCCTCACCCCAAAATAAAAATCTCTGATGAAGGGTCTAGGCCCGAAACGTCAGCTCTTGTGCTCCTGAGATGCTGCTTGGCCTGCTGTGTTCATCCAGCCTCACATTTTATTATCTGAGAGAAAGAGAGTTTGAATTTCGGAAGTTGCAAATTAAACAGGAAAGTCAATTTAAAAGGATGGAAGTGAAGGTAGGAGATAAGCTTAATGAGAAGGGGAGTGATGATGAGCAAACTCATTGTAGCCAAAGGCTTGGCAGGGACATATGCAAATCTGGTAAAGCCTTACCGACATTCGATCAAAATTGTGTGGAAGCCTTTTTAAGCTCCTCTGAGAAATTGGCTAAACAAATGGTTGGAGGCTGTGGGTGGGAGGTCACCTGAGGAGATGAAGTTACAGATGGTTTGGAAGATGATGGTTTGGTGGTCGGGGATGGGGTCATGATCCAGGGGGTGGTAGGAGGAGGTGTCGGAGAGTTGGCGTCTGGTACGTTTGTTGGGCGGAGCCCATTTCTATCTCCTTCCCAAAATCCACAAACCACAAGCCGATAGAAACAGGCTCTACCCACCACCGACGCTGACACCGCTCCGCCCATCACCGACACCGCTCCGCCCACGAACGACATCGCTCCGCCCACCGCCTCCACAGCCAGCAGAGGAGACAGTAGCACCCAGCCCCACAGAGTCTTCACCATCCCCCCAGACCTCCCCCTTACTAAGGATGAATGGTCAGTCCTAAGCAAGGGGCTCACCTTTGTCCCCCTCCACCCACACATCAATGAATACCAGTCACATTTGGACATCGAGCAGTTTTTCCGCCGCCTCCGCCTCCACGCTTACTTCTCTAACTGTGAGCCTAACCTGCCCCTGTACTGACCCCTTCTCCCGGCTCCAACACAAGTTCTCTTCCTGGACACGACCCAAAGGCCTCCTACCCTCCCTCAAACTCTTCATCTCCAACTGCCGTCGAGACATTAATCGTCTCAACCTCTCCAACCCACTCCACCCTCTCCCCCGCAGAATGTGCAGCCCTCTGCTCCAATCCCGACCTCAGCATTAAACCCGCACACAAGGGAAGCGCAGTTGTAGTACGGCGCAGTGACCTCTACGTCGCTGAGGCCAGACGCAAACTCTCCGACACCTTCTCCTACTGGCCCCTGGATCATGACCCCACCCCCGAGCACCGAAACATCATCTCCCAAACCATCCATAACCTCATCTCTTCAAGTGACCTCCCACCCACAGCCTGCAACCTCATCATTCCCCAACCCTGCACCGCCCACTTCTATCTCCTTCCCAAAATCCACAAACCTGACTGCCCTGGTCGAACCATTGTCTCCGCCTGCTCCTGCCCCAATGAACTTATCTCCACCTATCTCGACTCAATTTTCTTCTCTTTGGTCCAGCAACTCCCCACCTATATCCATGACATCACCCATGCCCACCACCTCCTCCAAAACTTACGATTCCCTGGTCTCCAGTACTTCATCTTTGCCATGAACGTCCAGTCCTTTCCACCTGCATTCCCCATTCACATGGCCAAAAGGCCCTCTGCTTCTTCCTATCCTGCAGGCCCGACCAGTCCCCCTCTACTGACACCTTCATCTGCCTAGGCAAACTCGTCCTCACCCTCAACAACTTTTTTAATTCCTCCCACTTCCTACAGACAAAGGGGGTGGCCATGGGCATTCACAAGGGCCCAAGCTATGCCTGCCTCTTTGCAGGTTACGTGGAACAATCCCTCTTCCGCACCTACACAGGCCCCAAACCCCACCTCTTCCTCTGGTACATTGATGACTGTATCGGCGCCGCCTCATGCTCCCACGAGGAGCTCAAACAGTTCATGCACTTCACCAACACCTTCCATCCCAACCTCAAGTTCACCTGGACCATCTCTAATACTCTCTCTCCTTCCTGGACCTCTCTGTCTCCATCTCTGGCAACCACCTGGAAACCGATATCCACTTCAAGCCCACCGATTTCCCCCAGCTACCTGGAATACACCTCCTCCCACCCACCTTCCTGCAAAAATGCCATCCCCTATTCCCAATTCCTTCACCTCCCCCGCCATCTGCTCCCAGGAAGAGACATTTCACTCTCGAACATCTCAGATGACCTCGTTTTTTTTTCAAGGGCCACAACTTCCCCTACTTCAGTGGTCGAGAACGCCCTCAGCCAGGTCTCTTGCATTTCCCACAACTCATCCCTCACACCCCCTCCCTGCAATAAGAACCAAAACAGAATCCCCCTCATCCTCATATAGCACCCCACCAACCTCCGGATCCAACGCATCATCCTACGACACCTCCATCATCTGCAATCTGCCCCCACCACCAAAGATATTTTTCCCTCCCCACCCTTATCTGCTTTCCAGGGGGACCACTCTGTCTGTGACTCCCTTGTCTGCTCCACATTCCCCGCCAGCCCCACCACACCCGGCACTTTTCCCTGCTACGACAGGAAGTGCTACACCTGCCCCTACACCTCCCCCCTCACCCCCATCCCAGGCCCCAAGAAGACTTTCCACATCAAACAGATTGTCACCTGCACATCTGCTGATGTGGTATACTGTATCCGCTGTTCCAGATGTGGCCTCCTCTATATTGGGGAAACAAAGGGAAGGCTTGGGGATCACTTTGCAGAACACCTCCGCTCAGTCTGCAACAAACAACTGCATCACCCTGTCACAAACCATTTTAACTCCCCCTCCCATTCCTCAGATGACATGTCCATCCTGGTCCTCCTGCAGTGCCACAACGATGCCAAACAAAGGTTGCAGAAACAGCATCTCATTATTTGCTTTGGAAACCTGCAGCCAAATGGTATCAATGTGGATTTCACCAGCTTCAAAATCTCCCCTAACCCGACCAGATCCCTAAACCAGCCCAGCTCAACCCTGCCTCCCTAAACTGTCCTTCCTCCCACCTATCCCCTCCTCCAAGCTCAAGCCCCACCCCCATCTCCTACCTCTACTCTCATCCCACCTCCTTGTCCTGTCCATCCTCCCTGGACTGACCTATCCCCTCCCCACCTCCCCACCCACACTTACCTTTACTGGCTCCACCCCTGCCTCTTTGACCTGTCTTTTTTCTTTCCACCTATCTCCTCATTTATCATCTTCTATCGACCTCTCCCTGTCTCCCTCTTTATTTCAGAATCCCCTTCCCCTTCCCCATTTCTGAAGAAGGGTCTAGGCCCGAAACATCAGCCTTCCTGCTCCTCTGATGCTGCTTGGCCTGCTGTGTTCATCCTGCTCTACACCTTGTTACCTTAGATCAGTCTTATGTTGACTTTGAACGAATTAAACATAGCAATTTCGAGAGTTGGGTGAGATCACTAAGGATAGAAAAGACCTATGAGGATCTTGGAGACATTATTCTGCCGGATGAATTCAAAGCCTCACTTCCAGAAATGATGCAAACTCACGTTCAGGAAAAGAAAGTGAAAACAGTGAGAAGAGCTGTGGAGATGCGGACGAATACTCATTAATGGATAAATTGTAATCCTAGTTTCTGACAGCAATTTCATTCCGTGAGGAATAGAAATTGGGAAAAAGGGAGATCTGTCAATGAAGAGCAAAAAGTAGATCACACTGGGAACAGTTTACCAAACGTGAAAAAAGAAACCAGACAGGGTGAAAAAGAGATGAAACACCTGAAGCCTTTCCTCTGTAATAGAAGGCGATTCACAAAGTCACAGTACGATAGGGTTAGGAGAAGCATTGGAATGAAGGATGTGGTAAGAAAGGCTAAACCAGTGGGATTAGTTGAGGTAGTGAAGGAAATCCCAAGAGAAGTCGAGGAGCTGCAGGAAAGTGCCCATGGGCTGAGTAGCAAGACAGTGTCCAATCTCTTCGAAGACTTCACCTCTGTGGGTGAGGTTTGCTCAGGAAGAAAAAGCGGGAGAAGATAAAGAAGTTAACTATAGCGAGATACAGATACAGGAGCTGCTCAGCCTCTAATAGTAAGAGATTAAAGTATTTGCTCTCCTCCTGAAATGCTACCTGAGAGAGTGATAGTCTGTGGAATAAAAGGAGAGAGATTTGGCATTCCCTTGTGTATGATAAGGCTGGAAGGTCCATTTAAAACTGAGGAAGTGACTGTGGGAGTGATTGAAAGAGGGTTTATTCTAGGGATACAGTTTGCTCTTGGAAACGACCTACCTGGATCAAAGCGGGGACTGATGACCCTTCCAGCAGAGAAGGAAACCGAAGAATTAATAGAAAAATAACATGGAATTTTTCTCCAATGTGTGGTGATAAGAACCCACAGTCATAAGTTAAAGCAAGAAGGGAAAACTGAAGAGAAAGATGAAGGAGTTGACACCTCGCTTGATGAAATGGTAAAGGAAAACCTAGGCAGGTAGAGATCAGGCAGAGGTGTTTAGTTCTGAAAGCCTAATACAGTTACAACAAAAAGATGACTCAATAAAAGACTTCTGATAAAATACTGACTTGGGAAAGGAATCAGAATGTATCCAGAATGATATGATATTAAGGATAAAATCCTAAGGCAGAAATGGAGGCCCTGGCAGGTTAGTGCAGAGGAGAAGTGGGCAGAAATTCACCAGACTGAGTTGCTGCTAGTGTATACACAGGAAGTATTGTAGGTAGCACAGAAATTACCTGTAGGAGATCATTTAGGAGTGGGGAAGACTCAGGCTAAGACACAGAAGCATTTCTATTGGCTTGGATTACATGAAGATGTGTTTGAATTTTGCCGTACCTGTCCTATGTGTCAAATGGTAGGAATGCCTCAGGCAGTAAGAAAACCAATTCATTTGGTGTCATTTCCTGCATTTGAAGAACATCTCACACTGGTTATGATTTATTTGTGTAGGTCCGCTCCCTAAAACCAAAAGGCAGGAACCAGTATTTGCTAACCATAATGGATTTATCTACCAGGTTTCCAGAGGCAATTCCATTATGGAATGTCAAGGTAAAGAAGTTTGTGGAGGAGTTGCTTGCTTTCTTTACCCGTTATCAACAACTCAGTGGGATTCACTCAGACAAAGGGCCAGGTTTACTGCCAAATTATTTAAGGAGGTCAGGGATAATTTAGGCATCAAACACCTTAAATCAAGTGCTTATCATCCTGAATCCCTGGAAGCATTGGAAAGGTGGCATCAGACCCCAAAGACAATATTGAGGGCTTATTGCTAGGATTACCCAAATGATTGGGATAAAAGTATCCCATTTATTTCATTTGCCATTAGAGATGCTCCAAAAGAATCAACTCAGTTTACTCCATTTGAATTGATGTTTACCCACCAAGTAAGAGGGCCTTTAAAATTAATTAAGGAGAAGTTGATAGGTCTGAAGTCAGAGATCTCACAGTTTGATTATCTCTTCGAAGTGAGAGAAGCATGAAGCAGATGATGTGAATTAGCTAGACAACATTTGAATGTGGCAGTGCATCCAATGAAGCAAGAAGCAGATCAGCAATCAAAAAATCATACGTTTGCCAGTGGGGATAAACTATTAGTGGAGTTACCACTGGTAGGAGATGCCTTCAAGGCAAGGTTTAGTGATCCCTATCAGATTGAGAAGAAGTTCAGTCAGGTGAATTATCTGGTAAAGATGCCCTATAGGAAAAAAAATTATCTGGTGTGACATGTGAACATGCTGAAACATTACTATGACAGGGAAGGGAATTGGAGAAACAGGTATTAGTTACTGCCACTTAGTGAGGAATCAAATCCAGATGACTTGGATATTGAGGTGCCTCAGAATTCATTGAATAATGAGGAAGTCCTTAACAAATGGGATATGTAGTAAGGTATCTGTCTGAGGAACAGAGAACTGAATTGAAAGGCTTGTCACAGCACTGTGAGGACGAATGTAGGAATAGAATGGGGAAAACTAATACTATCGACAATGAGGTGGAAAGGGGAATGCTCTTCTGATAAAACAATACCCCCTCCAAAGCAGCACAGGTACAGAATGAAGTGGAAGAAATGTTCCAAGAAGACATCATCAAGCTGAGACAAAGCAAGTGGGGTTTGCTGATCATGTTGGTTCCCTAACCTGATGGTACTCAAAGATTCTGCGTAGATTGTTGGAAGATAAGCGCCATGACTAAATACCCAATTTCAAGGCTGGAGGACTGTGTGGAAAAATTTGGACAAGCCACTTACATCACAAAATTGGACTTACTTTTTGCCAATGGCAAGTATTTTTGTCAGGGAGAGCAAAAGAAGCTTCTACATTTATCACCCCAAATGGGCTGTATCAATTTAAAGTAATGCCCTCTGGAATGAAGAACACACCAACCACATTTCAAACACTAATGAACAGAGTTGTGGCACGATTGACTAATAGTGCCGTCTATTTAGATGACTTTGTGATCTTTAGACCACTTATGAAAAGATCATATGGCACCCTTGGCAGAATTTTTTGAGTCTACAGGAGGTGAAGTTGGTTAAACTTTGGCAAAAATACAATACGTGAAGGCAGAAAAGACGCTCTTGCGACAGAACATCAGGCACAGATGGATGACACTGAGGAACATGAAGATGAAATACGTTGAGGAATTTCCGAGACCATCCTTGATGAAAGAGGTGCTACGATTTTTGGGACTGAGCAGATTCGATGGGAAATTTATGCCAAACTTTACAGCATAGTGGTACCGCTGATGGATTTGTTGAAGAAGAGCGTAACATTTCAGTGGACAGAACAATGCCAGGCGAGATTTAAGAATTTAGAAGCAATGTTAACCACAGCCCCAATTTTAGTTGTACCAAATTTCATGAAACCCGTTAAAGGTGCTATTGACACAAGCAATGTAGGTGTTGAAGTGTATTGTTGCAGGAGGATGATTGAGGAATTGAAAAGCCAATCTGTTACTTTTCAAAGAAACTCAATATCCACCAGAGAAAATATTCAACCATTGAAAGAGAATCATTGACTTTGGTACTGGCCTTACAACATTTTAATGTTTACATTGCAAACAATGTATCAGCAACGGTTGCGTACACCGATGACAACCCGTTGACATTTTTGGAAAGGTTCAAAGACAAAAAACTGCAAACTATTTCATTGGAGTCTTACATTACAAGCAATTAATTTACAGATCGTACTTGTTGTGGGCTGTGAAGATGTTATTGTGGATGTGTTATCACAGGTACAAAAGAAAACATGCAGAGAAGATTGCAACAGTAATGTTCAATGTTTTATATATATTTATATGGAATTAGTATGAAATATGTAACTCAGATTAATGACCTATCAACCAGTAATAATGGCATTAAGATTTTAAAAAAAGAAGCCATCTTACATCATGACAGTTCATTTTTTCCTAAGGGAGGAGGTGTTGAGAAGTTGGCATAGAATTTGTGGGTTGAAAGGCAGGCTGTCAGAATTTGATGTTTGTAGAATGATAGGGGGAGGGGGAGGAGTGTGTGGTCCCTTTAAAAGATAATGATGTAGATTAAAAAAATGTTTGCCAGCGTCTGCAGATGCACGGAGAGTTCTTGAAGTTGAAACATTATATCTAAAGGCCGTACTGTTAGCAGGCAAAGCATCATTTTCACCAAGACAACAGACTTTTGAAATTTGGGGGAGGGGGAAGGGAGCTCAGAAATAAATAGAGAGAGGAGGGGTGGGGTTGGGGAAGGTAAGTGATAGGTGAGTGCAGGTAGAGAATGGTAGGGATTGGCCCGTGAAGTGGGAGGAGTGGATAGGAGGGAGAGAAGATGGACAGGTCAACAAGGCAGGGATGAGAGGGAGGGTTAGTCTTGGGATGAGGCGGGTGTGGAGGGGGAGGGGGGGGAAGGTTTTGAAACTGGTATGGTCCACATTTGGGCCACTGGGCTGTAGGCTGTAGGTGAAGTATGAGGTGCTGCACCTCCAGCTTCTGGGCAGAGTTATTGTGACATTGGAAGAGGCCCAGGATGGACATGTTAGCCAGGATGGACATGTCAACCAACAATTTTACTCCACCCAATGTGACGGACGTGCAGAGGACCTCTTCTGTTTTTCATTCTATGCAGGATCCACAACCTCAACCAACGATTTTACACCCTATGTGAGGACTATAACTTCCCCATTTTGGTGGTCAAAAATACTCTCAACCGCATCTCTTGCGTTTCCTGCACCTCTGTCCTAACATCCACTTCCCTCAACAAAAATAAAGACAGAATTCCCTTGTCCTCACATACCACCCCGCCAATCCCCGTATCTAATTTATCATTGTCCAACATTTCCGCCACCTACAATCCAACCCCACAACCAAAGATATATGTTCCCTCTCCACCCCCATCTGCCTTTCGAGTCTCTCCATGAATCCCTCATCCGCTTCACACTCCTCACTAGCCCCACTAGCCCTGGCAGCTTTCCCTGCAACCACAGAAAGTGCTACACCTGGCCCTACACCTCCCTCCTCACCTCCATTCAAGGCACCAAACAAAAATTTCACATCAGACAGATGTTCACCTGCACATCTGTCAATATGATCCGCTGCTCCCGATGTGGCCTCCTGTACATTGGTGACACCAAACGGAGGCTCAGAGATAGCTTTGTAGAGCACCTGCTCTCTGTTTGTGACAAACGGCAACACCTTCCAGTCGCGAACCATTTCACCTCCACCTCCCACACCCTGGGTGATATGTCCATCCTGGGCCATCTCCAGCGTTACAATGATGCCAAATGGAAACTGGAGGAGCAGCACCTCATATTCTGCCTTGGGACTCTATAGCCCAATGGCCCAAAAGTAAACTTTACCAATTTCAAAATCTCCCCACCCCCAGCCTCATTCCATGACTAACCCTCCCTCTCATACCCACCTCCTTGACCCAACACAACCTGTCCATCTTCTCTCCCACTACCCGCTCCTCACACCTCACTGACCAATTCCCACCACTGCCTACCTGCACTCACTTATCACCATCCCACCTACCATCCCCAACCCAACCCCTCCTCTGTCTATTTATTTCTGAGCTCCCTTTCCCCTGCCCTCTTTCTGAAGAAGGGTCCTGGCCTGAAACATCATATTTCCTATTCCTCTAATGCTGCCTGGCCTGCTGTGTTCCTCCATCTCCACACTATGTTATCTCTGACTCCTGCATTGACAGTTCTTACTATCTCTGACGTTTTTGAATTTATTCAATTAATTTAAACCAGTCCCTAGACCCAGTTAAATTTAAAATATGATTGTTGTGACAACGTAGGACCAATCCTGTTGTGAGAAATGAATAGGTTATCAAAGGCAGAAAAGAAGAGGACATTTGAAAATTGGTGTGAGAGTCAGCTGTCATCTGCAGGAAGAACAGCTTTCAGCTATAAAAGAAAGAACCACTGATTTCACAGAAAGAAAAGCTCTTCGAAAACCATCATCTGAACTAAAGGTATAGTGGCACTCTTAGCTAATGTTCCTGACGCAAGAATTCGATGGAGAAAAGCATTCCTGAGAGAGGAATTTGACAGAGAAAGGTGTTCCTAACTGGAGGACAACAGAAGGCAAAGAACAGTCCTACAGACTTATCCAGACTGTAATTTTGCGGAGATAATGGGAACTGCAGATGCTGGAGAATTCCAAGATAATAAAATGTGAGGCTGGATGAACACAGCAGGCCAAGCAGCATCTCAGGAGCACAAAAGCTGACGTTTCGGGCCTAGACCCTTCATCAGAGAGGGGATGGGGAGAGGGAACTGGAATAAATAGGGAGAGAGGGGGAGGCGGACCGAAGATGGAGAGTAAAGAAGATAGGTGGAGAGAGTATAGGTGGGGAGGTAGGGAGGGGATAGGTCAGTCCAGGGAAGACGGACAGGTCAAGGAGGTGGGATGAGGTTAGTAGGTAGATGGGGGTGCAGCTTGGGGTGGGAGGAAGGGATGGGTGAGAGGAAGAACCGGTTAGGGAGGCAGAGACAGGTTGGACTGGTTTTGGGATGCAGTGGGTGGGGTGGAAGAGCTGGGCTGGTTGTGTGGTACAGTGGGGGGAGGGGACGAACTGGGCTGGTTGAGGGATGCAGTAGGGGAAGGGAGATTTTGAAACTGGTGAAGTCCACATTGATCACTGCATCCCACAACCAGTCCAACCTGTCTCTGCCTCCCTAACCGGTTCTTCCTCTCACCCATCCCTTCCTCCCACCCCAAGCTGCACCCCCATCTACCTACTAACCTCATCCCACCTCCTTGACCTGTCCGTCTTCCCTGGACTGACCTATCCCCTCCCTACCTCCCCACCTATACTCTCTCCACCTATCTTCTTTACTCTCCATCTTCGGTCCGCCTCCCCCTCTCTCCCTATTTATTCCAGTTCCCTCTCCCCATTCCCCTCTCTGATGAAGGCTCTAGGCCTGAAACGTCAGCTTTTGTGCTCCTGAGATGCTGCTTGGCCTGCTGTGTTCATCCAGCCTCACATTTTATTATCTTGGAATTCTCCAGCATCTGCAGTTCCCATTATCTCTGATACCATTTTAACCTCACTGCGAAGCCTCTCCCAGGGATGCCTAACCTGAAGAAGTTACCCTCCTCCCTCTGGACCAACCTCAGGGAATCTCTCTCCCATTGCAACTCTCTTGTAATCGCTTCGGCCTTGAAACTGCTCGACCATGTCCTGAAGCAAACCAGGTACCACAGCCACATCACCTTCCTCAGCACCTGCCTACGGAACCAGATCGTCCCCAAGGGACTACAGTCCACATTTCAGCCTTCCCAATTTGGGCCCAACCGTGACCACCTCTACACCCAGAATATTCAGACCCTTCAGAAACGTTTCTCCCCGTGAGTCCTGAAACAGACACTCGCAGCCATGCGCCGGCACCTCCACACACTGCAATCTCGCCTGCCCCAGCTCAGAGCCTCCCTCTCCCAGACCTGCAAAGGACCCCTGCTGTTTTTTATCCTCTGCAGGATCCACAGACTGAATACCCAGTTCCACTCAGCTTTACTGGACACCAAAAATCGTAAGTACAACCAACTCACGGGCCCCTGCCTCCCACAAGAGGATTCCTGCGCCTCCCAAATCCCGAGTCTGTCCCTGCCCCTCCCCCACCATGCACCCGCCACCATTGACCATGAGGACACGGATGACGTCACATCCGCCTCCGCCGGCCACAGAACTTCCGGAACCGCTGCTGCAGTCACCACCTCCACGTCCAGGTACAACACCTCACACACCACCCTCACCGCAGCTCCTCCCGCCCACCCCGATACTCCAACCGCCGACGGAACACCGCCCACGGCCGACGCCGACGGAACCCCGCCCACGGCCGACGGAACCCCGCCCACGGCCGACGGAACCCCACCCACGGCCGAGGGCCTCATCGCTCCGCCTATAACCTCCACAGCCAGCAACCCCAGAGGAGACAGTCACACTGAGCCCTGCCGCATCTTCACCATCCCCCCAGACCTCCCACTGACTGAGGACGAACGGTCAGTCCTCAGTAAGGGGCTCACCTTTGTCCCCCTACAACCACACATCAACGAATACCAGTCACAGTTGGACATAGAACAGTTTTTCCGCCGTCTTCGCCTCCATGCCAACTTCTTCAACCGGGAACCTAACCCTCCTTCCACTGACCCCTTCACCCGCTTCCAACAAAAGTCCTCCTCCTGGACACCACCCCCAGGCCTCCTACCCTCCCTCGACCTCTTCATCTCCAACTGCCGTCGAGACATTAGCCACCTCAACCTCTCCACCCCTCTCACCCACTCCAACCTCTCCCCCGCAGAACGGGCAGCCCTCCGCTCCAACCCCAACCTCACCATCAAACCCGCAGACAAGGGTGGCGCAGTGGTAGTATGGCGCACTGACCTCTACATCGCCGAGGCCAGACGCCAACTCTCCGACACCACCTCCTACTGCCCCCTCGAACATGACCCCACACCTGAGCACCAAACCATCACCTCCAACAGCATTCACGACCTCATCACCTCAGGGGACCTCCCACCCACAGCCTCCAACCTCATTGTTCCCCAACCCCGCATGGCCCGTTTCTATCTCCTTCCCAAAATCCACAAACCTGCCTGCCCTGGTCGACTCATCGTCTCAGCCTGCTCCTGCACCACCGAACTCATCTCCACCTATCTGGGCTCCATTTTCTCCCCTTTGGTCCAGGAACTCCCCACCTACGTCCGTGACACCACCCACGCCCTCCACCTCCTCCAGGACTTCCAATTCCCTGGCCCCCAACACCTCATATTCACCATGGACGTCCAGTCCCTATACACCTGCATTCCGCATGCAGATGGCCTCAAGGCCCTCCGCTTCTTCCTGTCCCGCAGGCCCGACCAGTCCCCCTCCACCGACACTCTCATCCGCCTAGCTGAACTCGTCCTCACCCTCAACAACTTCTCTTTTGACTCCTCCCACTTCCTACAGACTAAGGGGGTGGCCATGGGCACCCGCATGGGCCCCAGCTATGCCTGCCTCTTTGTAGGTTACGTGGAACAGTCCCTCTTCCGCTCCTACACAGGCCCCAAACCCCACCTCTTCCTCCGGTACATTGATGACTGTATCGGCGCCGCCTCTTGCTCCTCAGAGGAGCTCGAACAGTTCATCCACTTCACCAACACCTTCCACCCCAACCTTCAGTTCACCTGGGCCATCTCCAGCACATCCCTCACCTTCCTGGACCTCTCAGTCTCCATCTCAGGCAACCAGCTTGTAACTGATGTCCATTTCAAGCCCACCGACTCCCACAGCTACCTAGAATACACCTCCTCCCACCCACCCTCCTGCAAAAATTCCATTCCCTATTCTCAATTCCTCCGCCTCCGCCGCATCTGCTCCCACGATAAGACATTCCACTCCCGCACATCCCAGATGTCCAAGTTCTTCAAGGACCGCAACTTTCCCCCCACAGTGATCGAGAACGTCCTTGACCGCGTCTCCCGTATTTCCCGCAACATATCCCTCACACCCCGCCCCGGCCACAACCGCCCCAAGAGGATCCCCCTCATTCTCACACACCACCCTACCAACCTCCGGATACAATGCATCATCCTCCGACACTTTCGCCATTTACAATCCGACCCCACCACCCAAGACATTTTTCCATCCCCACCCCTGTCTGCTTTCCGGAGAGACCACTCTCTCCGTGACTCCCTTGTTCGTTCCACACTGCCCTCCAACCCCACCACACCCGGCACCTTCCCCTGCAACAGCAGGAAATGCTACACTTGCCCCCACACCTCCTCCCTCACCCCTATCCCAGGCCCCAAGATGACATTCCACATTAAGCAGAGGTTCACCTGCACATCTGTCAATGAGGTATACTGCATCCATTGTATCCGGTGTGGCTTCGTCTACATTGGGGAAACCAAGCGGAGGCTTGGAGACCGCTTTGCAGAACACCTCCGCTCAGTTCGCAACAAACAACTGCACCTCCCAGTCGCAAACCATTTCCACTCCCCCTCCCATTCTCTAGATGACATGTCCATCATGGGCTTCCTGCACTGCCACAATGATGCCACCCGAAGGTTGCAGGAACAGCAACTCATATTCCGCCTGGGAACCCTGCAGCCTAATGGTATCAATGTGGACTTCACCAGTTTCAAAATCTCCCCTTCCCCTACTGCATCCCGAAACCAGCCCAGTTCGTCCCCTCCCCCCACTGCACCACACAACCAGCCCAGTTCTTCCCCCCCACCCACTGCATCCCAAAACCAGTCCAACCTGTCTCTGCCTCCCTAACCGGTTCTTCCTCTCACCCGTCCCTTCCTCCCACCCCAAGCCGCACCCCCATCTACCTACTAACCTCATCCCACCTCCTTGACCTGTCCGTCTTCCCTGGACTGACCTATCCCCTCCCTATCTCCCCACCTTCACTCTCTCCACCTATCTTCTTTACTCTCCATCTTCGGTCCGCCTCCTCCTCTCTCCCTATTTATTCCAGTTCCCTCACCCCATCCTCCTCTCTGATGAAGGGTCTAGGCCCGAAACGTCAGCTTTTGTGCTCCTGAGATGCTGCTTGGCCTGCTGTGTTCATCCAGCCTCACATTTTATTATCTGTAAACAAGTAACTCCCTGCCAAAGAACTGCATCACACAACATCTTTCTGAAGAGAGGAGTAAATTGGAAGAAAAGAAAAAGTATTTTTGAAAAACTCAAGACGAAGCCCATGTTGAGGGTTTTGGGAAGATAGATACCATTTAACATGCCTCATACAGCAAGAATCAACATGTCTGTAAAAACTTACCGTGATCCGTTTGTATGGTAAATAACCAGTGAACGTCTCACAACGCTGCGAGGCCCAAATAGGGGCAGGTTCCTGTCCATGTACTCCTCAGTTGTTTGGTTCCAACTGTCCAGTGTTCCAAATTTCCCACTGATGTCACCAACTTCGTACTGGTCAACTGTGCCCCTGAGTGGCTCAGGGGACAGAGATTCATTAACATGGAATGGGTTGTAACGACCTCCAACACGAGAGTCAGAACAGGCACCAGTGTCAGACAAACCAGCTTGGATGGGAAGCGTGTGGATGCTGTAAGCTCCTGCCCCATGATTCCGATCGGTTAAAGTCACCTGCACAATCGTACGGTCTAAATCTGACACTTGTTTAAATGTTACATTTACTCCTAGTTGATCAACGCCCCGTGAATCCATCTCCAGTGAAGTAGGGTGAAGAAAGGTTATATTAGCACAAGCTAAGAGAGAGGTTGCAGAATTTGCTTCATAAAGCACCACTGCTCGAGGAACAATGGAAAGTTGCCCAGCAAGTGCTGATGTGGTGTCAGTGAAGAAGTGCTTGCTGTAAACTGCGCTGTTGTCACTGCTCAGTTTGAGTGCTCCATGTTTCTCAGCGTAGTCTCCAGCTTCACATCGGAATGGACTGTCTGGGCCACACTCCGTGTCATATTGACCACCAGTATCCACTCTGAAAGGGTTAAAATTTCCCTTGGTACTTAAGCAAATATTTGAGTCAGAATCCAGTTCAGAGCTTATGGGATATTCGTGAACGCGCCAAAGGTGGTTTGTGGTTATTCGAGCGGATGAATTGGTATAGGAAAGGTCCATAAAAATGGACAAGTCCGAATAGGGGTCGTTTGTCACAAACAGAGAGCAGGTGCTCTACAAAGCTATCTCTGAGCCTCCGTTTGGTGTCACCAATGTACAGGAGGCCACATCGGGAGCAGCGGATCATATTGACAGATGTGCAGGTGAACATCTGTCTGATGTGAAATTTTTGTTTAGTGCCTTGAATGGAGGTGAGGAGGGAGGTGTAGGGCCAGGTGTAGCACTTTCTGTGGTTGCAGGGAAAGCTGCCAGTGCTAGTGGGGCTAGTGAGGAGTGTGAAGCAGATGAGGGATTCATGGAGAGACTCGAAAGGCAGATGGGGGTGGAGAGGGAACATATATCTTTGGTTGTGGGGTTGGATTGTAGGTGGCGGAAATTTTGGACAATGATAAATTAGATACGGGGATTGGCGGAGTGGTATGTGAGGACAAGGGAATTCTGTCTTTATTTTTGTTGAGGGAAGTGGATGTTAGGACAGAGGTGCAGGAAACGCAAGAGATGCGGTTGAGAGTATTTTTGACCACCAAAATGGGGAAGTTATAGTCCTCACATCGGGTGTAAAATCGTTGGTTGAGGTTGTGGATCCTGCATAGAATGAAAAACAGAAGAGGTCCTCTGCACGTCCGTCACATTGGGTGGAGTAAAATTGTTGGTTGACATGTCCATCCTGGCTAACATGTCCATCCTGGGCCTCTTCCAATGTCACAATAACTCTGCCCAGAAGCTGGAGGTGCAGCACCTCATACTTCACCTACAGCCTACAGCCCAGTGGCCCAAATGTGGACCTTACCAGTTTCAAAATCTTCCCCCCCCTCCCCCTCCACACCCGCCTCATCCCAAGACTAACCCTCCCTCTCATCCCTGCCTTGTTGACCTGTCCATCTTCTCTCCCTCCTATCCACTCCTCCCACTTCACGGGCCAATCCCTACCATTCTCTACCTGCACTCACCTATCACTTACCTTCCCCAACCCCACCCCTCCTCTCTCTATTTATTTCTGAGCTCCCTTCCCCCTCCCCCAAATTTCAAAAGTCTGTTGTCTTGGTGAAAATGATGCTTTGCCTGCTAACAGTACGGCCTTTAGATATAATGTTTCAACTTCAAGAACTCTCCGTGCATCTGCAGATGCTGGCAAACATTTTTTTAATCTACATCATTATCTTTTAAAGGGACCACACACTCCTCCCCCTCCCCCTATCATTCTACAAACATCAAATTCTGACAGCCTGCCTTTCAACCCACAAATTCTATGCCAACTTCTCAACACCTCCTCCCTTAGGAAAAAATGAACTGTCATGATGTAAGATGGCTTCTTTTTTTAAAATCTTAATGCCATTATTACTGGTTGATAGGTCATTAATCTGAGTTACATATTTCATACTAATTCCATATAAATATATATAAAACATTGAACATTACTGTTGCAATCTTCTCTGCATGTTTTCTTTTGTACCTGTGATAACACATCCACAATAACATCTTCACAGCCCACAACAAGTACGATCTGTAAATTAATTGCTTGTAATGTAAGACTCCAATGAAATAGTTTGCAGTTTTTTGTCTTTGAACCTTTCCAAAAATGTCAACGGGTTGTCATCGGTGTACGCAACCGTTGCTGATACATTGTTTGCAATGTAAACATTAAAATGTTGTAAGGCCAGTACCAAAGTCAATGATTCTCTTTCAATGGTTGAATATTTTCTCTGGTGGATATTGAGTTTCTTTGAAAAGTAACAGATTGGCTTTTCAATTCCTCAATCATCCTCCTGCAACAATACACTTCAACACCTACATTGCTTGTGTCAATAGCACCTTTAACGGGTTTCATGAAATTTGGTACAACTAAAATTGGGGCTGTGGTTAACATTGCTTCTAAATTCTTAAATCTCGCCTGGCATTGTTCTGTCCACTGAAATGTTACGCTCTTCTTCAACAAATCCATCAGCGGTACCACTATGCTGTAAAGTTTGGCATAAATTTCCCATCGAATCTGCTCAGTCCCAAAAATCGTAGCACCTCTTTCATCAAGGATGGTCTCGGAAATTCCTCAACGTATTTCATCTTCATGTTCCTCAGTGTCATCCATCTGTGCCTGATGTTCTGTCGCAAGAGCGTCTTTTCTGCCTTCACGTATTGTATTTTTGCCAAAGTTTAACCAACTTCACCTCCTGTAGACTCAAAAAATTCTGCCAAGGGTGCCATATGATCTTTTCATAAGTGGTCTAAAGATCACAAAGTCATCTAAATAGACGGCACTATTAGTCAATCGTGCCACAACTCTGTTCATTAGTGTTTGAAATGTGGTTGGTGTGTTCTTCATTCCAGAGGGCATTACTTTAAATTGATACAGCCCATTTGGGGTGATAAATGTAGAAGCTTCTTTTGCTCTCCCTGACAAAAATACTTGCCATTGGCAAAAAGTAAGTCCAATTTTGTGATGTAAGTGGTTTGTCCAAATTTTTCCACACAGTCCACACATGCAGTGGGTGGGGTGGAAGAGCTGGGCTGGTTGTGTGGTGCAGTGGGGGGAGGGGACGAACTGGGCTGGTTTAGGGATGCAGTAGGGGAAGGGGAGATTTTGAAACTGGTGAAGTCCACATTGATCACTGCATCCCACAACCAGTCCAACCTGTCTCTGCCTCCCTAACCGGTTCTTCCTCTCACCCATCCCTTCCTCCCACCCCAAGCTGCACCCCCATCTACCTACTAACCTCATCCCACCTCCTTGACCTGTCCGTCTTCCCTGGACTGACCTATCCCCTCCCTACCTCCCCACCTATACTCTCTCCACCTATCTTCTTTACTCTCCATCTTCGGTCCGCCTCCCCCTCTCTCCCTATTTATTCCGGTTCCCTCTCCCCATTCCCCTCTCTGATGAAGGGTCTAGGCCCGAAACGTCAGCTTTTGTGCTCCTGAGATGGTGCTTGGCCTGCTGTGTTCATCCAGCCTCACATTTTATTATCTTGGAATTCTCCAGCATCTGCAGTTCCCATTATCTCTGATATCATTTTAACCTCACTGCGAAGCCTCTTCCAGGGATGCCTAACATGAAGAAGTTACCCTCCTCCCTCCGGACCAACCTCAGGGAATCTCTCTCCCATTGCAACTCTCTTGTAATCTCTTCGGCCTTGAAACTGCTCGATCATGTCCTGAAGCAAACCAGGTACCACAGCCACATCACCTTCCTCAGCACCTGCCTACGGAACCAGATCGTCCCCAAGGGACTACAGTCCACATTTCAGCCTTCCCAATTTGGGCCCAACCGTGACCACCTCTACACCCAGAATATTCAGACCCTTCAGAAACGTTTCTCCCTGCGAGTCCTGAAACAGACACTCGCAGCCATGCGCCGGCACCTCCACACACTGCAATCTCGCCTGCCCCAGCTCAGAGCCTCCCTCTCCCAGACCTGCAAAGGACCCCTGCTGTTTTTTATCCTCTGCAGGATCCACAGACTGAATACCCAGTTCCACTCAGCTTTACTGGACACCAAAAATCGTAAGTACAACCAACTCACGGGCCCCTGCCACCCACAAGAGGATTCCTGCGCCTCCCAAATCCCGAGTCTGTCCCTGCCCCTCCCCCACCATGCACCCGCCGCCATTGACCATGAGGACACGGATGACGTCACATCCGCCTCCGCCGGCCACAGAACTTCCGGAACCGCTGCTGCAGTCACCACCTCCACTTCCAGGTACAACACCTCACATACCACCCTCCCCGCAGCTCCTGCCGCCCACCCCGATACTCCAACCGCCGACGGAACACCGCCCACGGCCGACGCCGACGGAACCCCGCCCACGGCCGACGGAACCCCTCCCTACCTCCCCACCTATACTCTCTCCACCTATCTTCTTTACTCTCCATCTTCGGTCCGCCTCCCCCTCTCTCCCTATTTATTCCAGTTCCCTCTCCTCATCCCCCTCTCTGATGAAGGTCTAGGCCCGAAACGTCAGCTTTTGTGCTCCTGAGATGCTGCTTGGCCTGCTGTGTTCATCCAGCCTCACATTTTATTATCTTGTAATTTTGAGGAACTAAGTTTTAATTTATTCCTCTTATTACTTTGGTTTATATAAGTAAGACTTGAATTTATTTGGAACACTATATCATTAGAATTTTGTTTTGTTTGGGAATAGTTAGTAGTTAAGGGGGAATTGTTTGATTTGTTAGTAGTTCTGTTAATTTGTTAACTGCTAGATCAATTAGTTGTTGCTTGATGATTATGAAGTGAGAATGAGAGATTTCTTTCATTTAACTACTCCTTTATAACAAATTTGGGGGTGTGGTGACTGGCCGGTTATACCACTTTTCATACTTCCTTTAACAGTTTACAAGGTGAGGTGAGCTTCTCTGGGTGTTTTGCTTCAGTTATAAGAGGAGGAGGTTGTCAAACTCTACTTTGTAACATAGGTCTATTGTGCTAATATCATGTTTAATTCACAGTGCCACTCCTCCGCCCTACCCTGGGTTTCTATCCTACTTTCCTGTCAATAACACTGCAATATTCAGGTCCCAATCTTGGTCATTCTAGAACCACACCTCAGTTATGGCCAATAGATTGTACTTATTCTCTCAATTTGTTCGTCTGTTTTGTTTTGAAAGCTACATGTATTCAAATACAGTGCCTTACGTTTGTCCTTTTTATGATTTTTGTAACCTTTATTCTTATGTCCTGATATGGTCTTCGATCTGCATTCTTCGTTCCTTCTTGTCAGTATCTGTGTATCATTCTCCACAATAATTCCTCCCTCTGTAGCCTTTTTCCCACTCTTTGATACTTCTCAAATTTGGTTACTATACCACAGTGTTTGGTTTAAAACCCACCCTACCTCCCTAGTTATGCAGTTCACAAGAACATCCTTACAAGTACGGTTCATTCATAAATGATCCCATCAGGACAGATCCCATTTGACCCCAGTATTGGTGCCAGTTCCCACCAACCCACTTCTCCCACACCCTTCTTCCAACTTCATACTCGATTCTCCACGCCAATGTGCACATTGTTCAGGTAATACCCAGAGTTTATTATCCTTGAGATTCTTTCTCTGTTTCTTGCCTCATTTATATACAGTTTATAACCCTCTATGCTGTGGAGAGAAAAAAGACAGCAACAATTCCCAATATGAAATTCAAAGCGCGTACCTGGTACTCCAGCTCGCTATTTGTGCCTCCAGGCCTCCATATTGTACAGTAATCCCTGAAGTCTCAGGGGACTGCTTCACTGGTAGCAACCACCTGCAACCCACATCAGCCTTGCCACATCATCAAGGCACATATCCAGCACACACAGAATACAGTTCTCCCCTTAATGTTGTATTCTGGAGCAAAATAACATTGTATTCCTGCTGCCAAGCTGCTTGAATTCAGTAACAGGTAACCATCTCATGGATTAGAGTGGGGTACATCTCAGGGCTCTTATCTAGCTCACTTAGTCCTCATTCATTTTGTGCCTACTTGGATACTCAATTTCTCGTCATCACATTCAGAACTTAAAGACTCCATAAGACCACAAAACCATAAGACATAGGAGCAGAAATTAGGCCATTTGGCCCATCAGGTCTTCTCCGCTATTCAATCACGGCTGATAAGTTCCTCAACCCCATTCTCCCACTTTCTCCCTGTAACCCTTGATCCCCTTGATAATCAGGAACCTATCTACCTCAGTCTTAAATGTACTCAATGACCTGGCCTCCACACCTCAGTGGCAGTGGAATCCATAGATTTATCACTCTCTGGCTGAAGAAGTTTCTCCTTATCTACATTCTAAAAGGTCTTCCCTTAACTCTAAGGCTATGACCTAGGGTCCTAAACTCTCCCACAAATGGAAGCATCTTCCCAACGTTCATTTTGTCCAGGCCATTCAGTATTCTGTAAGTTTCAATTAGATCCCCTTCATCCTTCTAAACACCAATAAGTATAGTCCCAGAGTCCTCAAATGTTCCTCATATGTCACGCTTTCCATTCCTGGGACCATTCTCGTGAACCTTCTCTGAACCCACTCCAGGGCTAGTACATCCTTCCTGAGCAAAATTGCACACAATACTCCAAATGTGGCCTGACCAGGGCCTTATAAAGCCTCAGTAGTACATCCCGGCTTTTATATTCAAGTCCTCGCAAAATAAATGCCAACATTGCATTTGCCTTCCTGACTACTGACTCAACCTGCAAGTTTACCTTGACAGAATCCTGGACTAGAACTCCCAAGTTCTTTTTCATTTCAGACTTCTGAATTTTTTCCCCATTCAGAAAATAGTCCATGCTTTTATTCTTCTTACCAGAGTGCATGACCTCACACTTTCCCATGTTGTACTCCATCTGCCACTTCTTTGCCCACTCTCCTCCTGTTCAAATCCTTCTGTAGCCTCCCCACCTCCTCAATACTACCTGTCCCTCCACCTATCTTTGTATCATCTGCAAACTTAGCCATAATGCCCACAGTTCCTTTGCCTAGATCATTCATGTATAAAGTGAAAAGTTGTGGTCCCAACACTGACCCTTATGGAACACCACTTGTCACCGACTACCATCCTGAGAAAGACCCTTTTATCCCCACTCTCTGCTTTCTGCCAGACTGCCAATCTTCTATCCATGCTAGCATCCTGCCTGTAACAGCATAGGCCATTATCTTACCTTATCTTATTCTTGTAGGGCACCTTAGGAAGGCCTTCTTGAAGTCCAGGTAGATAATATAAAGCCTACTGCACCTGGTATTCCTGCGTGTTTTCCCATCCAAGTACTGAGTTTGCTCAGCTTCCAAGATCAGGCGTTTTCAGACTAGTCTGGCCATAAGCAAACCATTGTATTGTTGTCTTGCCTTGCCATTTAGTACAGTCACAATACCAAGTAGTTTGTCATGGTTGCGAGCACTAATCAGTCAAGATGGTCACGGCAGTGTTTCAAAGCCTGAAGGCAGCAGTTGTCAGATAAGGCAAGTGGGGGGCTGCCATCAATCAGGTGGTACTGAGGAGCAGTGAAATACATCATCAGATCCTTGATGATGATAGTACACTGGGGACCTGTTGGGGCCTGAGTCTTTTTAAAAATTAATTCATGGGCCGAAGACATCACTGGCTAGCTCAGCATTTATTGCCCATCCCTAATTGCCCAGAGGGCAGTTAAGAGTCAATTACATTGCTATGGGTCTGGAGTCACATGTAGGCCCGACCAAGTAAGGATGGCAGTTTCCTTCCCTAAAGGGCATTAATGAATCAGGCAGGGGTTATCATGAGATTCTTAATTTCAGTTTTTTAAACTGAATTCCTTACATGATCTGCCATGGTGGGATTCAAGCCCAGGTCCCCAGAACATTATTTGGCTCTCTGAACTAACAGTCCAGCAGTAATATCACTAGGCCATCACCCTTCTGTGTCTTCACACATTGTGTTTGAACCAAATTCTGTTGCTGTCACTGTTGATAGCCCACAGCACGCCATGGATACCCAATTTTAATTTGAAGATCCATTCAAAGTCTATCACATCGAGCACAGAGTTGATGCCACACAACCTAATGGGATTGTTCTTAATGAAAAAATGGAACTTATTTTCTACAAGGATTATGCAGTGGTCAGTCTAACAGATACTTTTCATTGATAGATGTGTGTGTGCTGGATACATTGGTGATGACGGCATCAAGTAGATTTTTCTGCATTTCCAGGTACCTCAGCAGCCATCACAGACTCCATCGAGCAGCCCTGTCCTTTAGAATTTCATCAACTTGATAATTAATTGTGCTGCTACGCCACTTTCAGTGATGGGCATTGAAGACACCGACTAAAGTCCATTTTATGTTCTTTCCCACCCTCAATGCATCCTCCAACTGCTTCAACATAGAGGGGTCATCAGTCGAAGAGAAGTGTGAGGTTGTAACCAGCAGGAGGTTTCCTTGCTCAGGTTGATATGATTCGATGAGACTTTGTTGCAATCAGAATCAAAACAAAGGACTCCAAAGGCATTTCCTTTCTGACTGTGTATGCTACAGTGTCATCGCCTCTGGTAGGCCTGTGCTTCTGGTGGGACAGAACATACCCAGATACAATGATGGTGATGTCTGGGACATCATCTTTAAGGTAAGATTCTGTGAGCTCGGTGATCTTGGGTTGTTGCTTGCCTATTCTGTGAGACAGGTCTCCAAATTTTGGCAAGAACTCTGAGATATTGGTAAGGAGAACCTTGCAGATTTGACAGCACTATGTTTGCTAATAAAAACTGAAAGAACTGCAGATGCCGTAAATCAGAAAGAAGAACAAACATTGCTGGAAAAGCTCAGCAGGTCTGGCATGATCTGTGAAGAGAAATCAGTTAATGTTTCGGGACCGGTGAACCTTCCTCGGAGCCCTTCCTCAGTTCTGATGAAGAGTCACAGGACCTGAAACGTTAACTCTGATTTCTCTTCACAGATGTTGCCAGATCTGCTGAGCTTTTCCAACAACTTCTGTTTTTGTTTGTCTATGTTTGCTGGCGTTGTTTCTGGCGCCTTGGTTGATCCTGGATGGGCTGTCTAGTTTTATTCTTTTGTTTAGACTTTGTGGCAGGTTTGATACAACTGGAATGGCTGGTCAGGCCATTTCAGAGGGCAGTTAGGAATCAATCACATTGCTGACTATCTGGAATTATATGAAATCTATGTAGTGATTGAGTTGGTTTTTGGTGACGATTGAAAATGGTTACGTAGTCCTCATTAGGCTAACTTTTAATTACAGTTATTTGATTAATTCAAATTCACTGTCATCGTGGAATTTGAACCCATACCTGCAAGAGCATTAACCTGAGGCGTTGAGGCTGGTTGGCTCGTCGAGCTGGTTTGCTGTTCCGCAGACGTTTCATTACTGTGCTTGGTAACATCCTCAGTGCAGCCTCTGATGAATCGTCGGTGTGTTTTCCCGTCTGGTTTTTAAACTCTGGGGTCCTATGAGATGGGTTGCCTCACTTCCAGGTTTCCTCCAACATGGAATGTACACGGGGCTGAGTTCAATGTGTTTATTAATAGCCTGCTTCGTGGAGTGCCAGGCTTCCAGGAATTCCCGTGCCTGTCTCTGCCTAGGCTGTCCCAGGATCTTGGTGTTGTCCCAGTTGAAATGGTGGTTCTCCTTGTCCATGTGGATTGAGATGAGTGAGTATTGGTCGTGTTGTTTTGTAGCCAGTTGGTGCTCATGTTCTCTTGTTGTTAGTTTCCTTCCTGTTTGTCTGATGTAGCGTTTCGCGCAGTCTCTGCAGGGGATCTTGTAGATCACATTGGTCCTGTCGATGGCAGGGAGTGGGTCTTTGGTTCGGGTGAGTCATCACCCTCCCTCATCTCAATCCAGGAGAACCACAACTTCGGACCTGAGCTACAGATCTACTCCAAAACCTTGTTAAACTCAGGCTCTGGGTTGTTTATCTTGTGGCATTTCCACGACACCATTTCCTCCTCAATGAACGTTTGCTGCAGAGGTGTGAAAGCTATCGCTGAGGCAAGGCTGATGCTTGTGTCACTCTCCCTTTTGTAACAGTATTTCATTATCAAGAAATGTAGGAAGCAAAGTTCATATTTGTTGAGCTGGATAGAGTGACTGTACAGAAGCTGATCTTTCTGTATGTGACTTTTAGTATTGCAATTAGGTCTTTGGGGGCAGAAAGAAAGTGTGAAGCTGGGTGAACACAGCAGGCCAAGCAGCATCTTAGAAGCACAAAAGCTTGATGTTTCGGGCCTAGACCCTTCATCAGAAAAGGGGGATGGGGAGAGGATTCTGAAATAAATAGGGGGAGGGGGGATGTGGACCGAAGATGGATAGAGGAGAAGATAGGTGGAGAGGAGAGTATGGGTGGGGAGTTGGGGAGGGGATGGGTCAGTCCAGGGATGATGGACAGGTCATAGGGGCAGGATGAGGTTAGTAGGTAGGAAATGGAGGTACGGCTTGAGGTGGGAGGAGGGGGTAGGTGAGAGGAAGAACAGGTTCGGGAGGTGGGGACAAGCTGGGCTGGTTTTGGGATGCAGTGGGAGAAGGGGAGATTTTGAAGCTTGTGAAATCCACATTGATACCATTGGGCTGCAGGGTTCCCAAGCGGAATATGAGTTGCTGTTCCTGCAACCTACAGATGGCATCATCATGGCACTGCAGGAGGCCCAGAATGGTTATGTCGTCTAAGGAATGAGAGGGGGAGTTGAAATGGTTCGCGACTGGGAGGTGCAGTTGTTTACTGCGAATGGAGTGGAGGTGTTCTGCAAAGCGGTCCCCAAGCCTCCCCTTGGTTTCCCCAATGTAGAGAAAGCCACACCGGGTACAGTGGATGCAGTATACCATATTGGCAGATGTGCAGGTGAACATCTGCTTGATGTGGAAAGTCATCTTGGGGCCTGGGATGGGGGTGAGGGAGGAGGTATGGGGGCAGGTGTAGCACTTCCTGCGGTTGCAGGGGAAAGTGCTGGGTGTGGTGGAGTCGGAGGGGAGTGTGGAGCGAACAAGGGAGTCACAGAGAGAGTGGTCTCTCCAGAAGGCAGACAAGGATGGGGATGGAAAAATGTCTTGGGTGGTGGGGTCGGATTGTAGATGGCGGAGGTGTTGGAGGATGATGCTTTGTATCCGGAGGTTGGGGGGGTGGTATGTGAGGACGAGGGGAGTTAATGCAGGGGCGGGGTGTGAGGGATGAGTTGCGGGAAATGCGTTCTCGACCACTGAGGGAGGAAGTTACGGTCCTTGATAAACAAGGACATATGGGACGTACGGGAGTGGAATGCCTCATCCTGAGAGCAGAAACATCAGCTTTTGTGCTCCTAAGATGCTGCTTGGCCTGCTATGTTCATCCAGCTTCACACTTTGTTATCTTGGATTCTCCAGCATCTGCAGTTCCCATTATCTCTGATCTTTGGGGACAGATGCTGGGAACTGAAGTTCCCTACTACATCTTCCCAATGCACTCAGTATATGCCAGTCTCCTCCCTACCTTCAGATTTTCTCAAGAAGGGTCCTGAACTGAAACATCAACTTCCCTGCTCCCCTGATGCTGCCCGGCCTGCTGTGTTCCTCCAGCTCCACTCTGTGTTATCTCTGACTCCAGCCTCTGCAGTTCTTATTACTCCTCCCTATGGACCTGTGGAATTTCTTTCTGCCACCAAGCCCCGTGGTGTTGTAGGTGTGACTCTGACGTACCCTGTCTGCCTTGGTACTCAAATTCCCTTATCTCACAGCGATTGCAGCATTGGTGTGAGGGAGGGACCCTCCTACAGCTGTGTGCAGCTTCCCTCTGAGACGGACTGATTGCCTTTACAGAGCAGTCTGGCAGCACTAGGTGCCCTCAGTGCTCAGCAGGGAGACAGACAGAGAGCCAACATCAGCACTAAGGGCTCTGCTCCACCCGATTTAACCTTGGAACGGATGAGGGGAAGGCACTGTGCTTCTGAAACACAGATCAATGTTCTGCCCACGCATCTGCCTTTCTTGTTTCCTTTCTGTCTGGCTTAGTGATTCATGCAGCGTGCAAGCCAACATCTTCAGCAAGGGAGCCCGTTCCACAAAGTTTGGAGCGTCTTGTGACTTCATTCCAATCTGCAGTTACTGTTGGAAATCGAAGGCTAAACAAGAAATTCGGGGAAAAAAACGGCTTAGCAGGATTGAAGTCACGA
Source organism: Stegostoma tigrinum (assembly GCF_030684315.1). Classification (NCBI taxonomy): domain Eukaryota; kingdom Metazoa; phylum Chordata; class Chondrichthyes; order Orectolobiformes; family Stegostomatidae; genus Stegostoma; species Stegostoma tigrinum. The sequence goes on from NC_081373.1 coordinate 3,371,812, forward strand.
CTTTTCGAGCAGATATCGGTTACTCAACTGGAAAGAAAAACCCAATGCAGTGTAAAATTATATATAACTAAAATAAATTTAACATAATTGGTAAAAAAAAAGGGAACTTTGAAAGCTCCCACCTTTGGAGAGCACATTCAGACAGCCACAGCTGTAGAAAGTGGGCTGAACAATATTTGAGCTACCCAATCGCCAGGCAGAAATTCCAATGAGCTGAGTTATAAGATAAACCGCTGTCAGTTGAAAGCCTGGCACTGAATTGCTCCCAGTTCTCCAGTTACCAGCCGCTTCCTTGGGGCACCATTATGGTGTGGAGTTTGCTGCTCGCTGCCCTGTTCGGTAAGTTTTATACCGTGCAGGAACTTTTCATATTTTAGTGCTTGTGAGGCGGGTGCTGCAGTGTTCTTTAAGTCTGAACACGGAAAAGTATATTTGGTGAAGGGAGCTTGTTGATGTGGAGCGCAGGGATGGGACCTAATGCGGTTTCCTTTCTGTTAAAGGCTCAGTGTCCCCCGAGCAGTACAGAGCCGATGTGAACATGGCCGGGATCCAGGGCACAGTGCAGTTCAACAGCTCCTCCCGAAACATCCAGATCGCTTTAGAGGCCGATTGCGAGCAGTTTATCATTTCCGTTCACGAGTTCCCGGTCAGGTACGGGAATTTCAGGGACCCCTGCAACGAGTCCAACATCGGCGAGAGAGTGTACAGCCTGACGGCGGACAAAACAGAGAGCGTCGTGACGGACAGCAGCCTTTTTCAGAACAGAACGGACCTCTCGGATCTCTCCGTCACCATCGAGGGTTGTCGCAATGCCACTAAAGCGTGTGCCACTGTGAGGAAAGTTGGCAGCACCTCGACCTGGCAAGGGAAGTTCTTCTCGTCCGTCGCAGGAGATGTCTACATTCGCCAGAATGCTGGTGAGGAAACATCGAGGATTCTCACCGATCTGATGGCTATTAGCCAGGGCGACCTAGGGGTGATGAATGTGACCCTCCTCCTGCAAGGAGGGACGGAGAGCTGCTCACTGGCACCAGACAGTACTGTGCCAAATACTGGCACATTGCTCGGCACATTCAAGGTGGGTACCCCTTTAGCCCCTATAAAAAGCCGCAGAGATGGAGTCAATTTGACAGACAGGACCCCCACACAGTTTCTGTACATGTATGATGGTTCTCAGTGGTTTTGCACTGAAGTTCAGGAGCTAAAAGCGAAAGAAGCCTGTGCTTATGTAGATATGAAAGGTGTCCGAGGAACTTTCAAGTTCCATCAAGTTTCCCCGTTTGATGGCACCAGCTACACCGTGTCTCTGAAGAACCTGCGCCAGCTGGCTGGCCCTTACCATGTTCACAATTTCCCAGTGCCCCCACGCCGTACTCCTGGAGATCAGCTTTGTGCGAATGATAACCTGGGAGGGCATTGGAACCCATTTGGGAAGGTCCCTTCCGGGCCATCCTATCCTCAAGACGCAAATGAAACTCATGATCAGTATGAAGTAGGGGACTTGAGTAAAAGGCATGGCTTCCTAACTGGGCGGGACACGTTTGAAAACACCTTTAAGGACTGGAACCTGCCACTGTTCGGGCGAAACAGCATTGTTGGGCGTTCTGTCGTTATCCACCACCCCAATTCATCACGATGGCTGTGCGCTACCATTGAGCATCTCAGTGAAGTTACAACAGCAGTAGCAGTATTTACAAGACCAGTGTCAGGAAGAATCATTTTTCAACAACAGAAAAACGACCCCTATTCGGACTTGTCCATTTTTATGGACCTTTCCTATACCAATTCATCCGCTCGAATAACCACAAACCACCTTTGGCGCGTTCACGAATATCCCATAAGCTCTGAACTGGATTCTGACTCAAATATTTGCTTAAGTACCAAGGGAAATTTTAACCCTTTCAGAGTGGATACTGGTGGTCAATATGACACGGAGTGTGGCCCAGACAGTCCATTCCGATGTGAAGCTGGAGACTACGCTGAGAAACATGGAGCACTCAAACTGAGCAGTGACAACAGCGCAGTTTACAGCAAGCACTTCTTCACTGACACCACATCAGCACTTGCTGGGCAACTTTCCATTGTTCCTCGAGCAGTGGTGCTTTATGAAGCAAATTCTGCAACCTCTCTCTTAGCTTGTGCTAATATAACCTTTCTTCACCCTACTTCACTGGAGATGGATTCACGGGGCGTTGATCAACTAGGAGTAAATGTGACATTTAAACAAGTGTCAGATTTAGACCGTACGATTGTGCAGGTGACTTTAACCGATCGGAATCATGGGGCAGGAGCTTACAGCATCCACACGCTTCCCATCCAAGCTGGTTTGTCTGACACTGGTGCCTGTTCTGACTCTCGTGTTGGAGGTCGTTACAACCCATTCCATGTTAATGAATCTCTGTCCCCTGAGCCACTCAGGGGCACAGTTGACCAGTACGAAGTTGGTGACATCAGTGGGAAATTTGGAACACTGGACAGTTGGAACCAAACAACTGAGGAGTACATGGACAGGAACCTGCCCCTATTTGGGCCTCGCAGCGTTGTGAGACGTTCACTGGTTATTTACCATACAAACGGATCACGGTAAGTTTTTACAGACATGTTGATTCTTGCTGTATGAGGCATGTTAAATGGTATCTATCTTCCCAAAACCCTCAACATGGGCTTCGTCTTGAGTTTTTCAAAAATACTTTTTCTTTTCTTCCAATTTACTCCTCTCTTCAGAAAGATGTTGTGTGATGCAGTTCTTTGGCAGGGAGTTACTTGTTTACAGTTTAGTTTTATAGGTGCGAGTGTAGACAGGGAGTGACCGCAACTCCTGAGTTTTAATGGGAAGTTTAATAGCCTACTCTTGACTTTGCCCAGAATACATGCACATAATTTCCATCAGAGATGACTAGGCAGATGAGGAATGAAAGCTGAAGTTGGTTATTTCCCCTGAAATGTAAATATCTCAACCAAACTGCTACGCTGGTTTGTGCTCAGTTCTCAGATTTCAGAGATCAGTCGGGATGTTCTTGGTCTGTATTGCCTAATATATTTGAAAGGTGTGAAGTTAAATAAAGTGCAAATTTAGCATTCCAGAGTGTCACTTAGCATTACTAGCAAACCCTTTAGCAAAGTTGGCTTATGGTCTTAGAATGCTAGACTCCTAGCTTTTTGTTTCAGCTCAGGTTTGAAAAGCATCCAATTTCTTTTGCACTCACTCTCTTCTAGCATGACTTACATTTCCTCCTCTAATTCTTGTCCTATTACTAAAGCAGTAACATTCCCTGTAAGCTATGTCCGAGGAGTCTAGAATTTCTCCCACAGGAGACAAACAGGCCGTGAACATCTATCAGAGATAGTAGGAATTGCAGATGCTGGGGACTCTGAGGTAACAAGGTGTAGAGCTGGATGAACACAGCAGGCCAAGAAGCGTCAGAGGAGCAGGAAAGCAGACGTTTTGGGCCTAGACCTTCCTGCGGCTTCTGAAGAAGGATCTAGGCTCGCAATGTTGGCCTTCCTGTTCCTATGATGCTGATTGGCCCACTGTGTTCATCCAGCTCTACACCTTGTTACCTCTGTGAACATACAGCAATTCTCTTAAAATGTGAAGCACAGTGCATGGGAGGTGATCTCCTAGTGGTATTCTTGCTAGACTATTAATCCAGAGACACCTTGTAATGTTCTAGGGACCTGGGTTCAAATACCACCATGGTGGAATTCAATAAAAATCTGGAGTTAGGATTCTAATGGTTGTGTATTGTTGGAAAAACCCATCTGGTTCATGAATGTCTTTTAGGGCAGGAAGCTGCTGTTCTTACCTGGTCTGGCCTGTATGTAACTCCATAGCCACAGCGATTATGGTTGTTTTTCAACAGCCCTCTACACAATTAGGGACAGGCAATAAATGCCTAGCCAGCGATGCCCACGTTCTGGGAATAAAAATCCCTAAAGGACTGTGTGCATTGCAACAACATCAGGAATATTGCTACTTGGCATCTGTTCCAAATCTATGAAGTACCTTGGAACACTTACTGTTTTTTATTCCCCCTTTATTCCATCATGGGAAGAGGGCGTCACTGGCTAGGCAGCATTTACTGCCCATCCCTAATTGCCCAGGGGGCAGTTCAGAGTCAACCACATTGCTGCGGGTCCGGAACCACATTGTAGGCCAGATGAGCTAAGGATGGCAGTTTCCTTCCCTGAAGGGCATTAGTGAACCAGATGGGTTTTTCCAACAATCGACAACGGATTCATGGTCATAATTAGATATCTCTTGCAGGCAGTGGAGGCCAGCTGTCTGGATACTTTCAAGAAAGAGATAGAGCTCTTAAAGATAGTGGAACCAAGGATTATGGGGATGAGGCAGGAGTAGGATATTGATTGTGGATGATCAGCCATGATCATAATGAATGGTGGTGCTGGCTCGAAGGGCTGAATGGCCTACTCCTGCACCTATTGTCTATTATTGGATGGAAATTCCAGCGTCTGCCATGGACAGATTTGAACCCAGGTGCCCAGAACATTATCTGGGTCTCTGGATTAACAGTCCAGTGGTAATACCACTAGGCCAATGCCTCCTCTTTGTTCATTAAATAATACATGTAGTTGCACTTCCTGTATCCCATCTTCAATATGAAGCTGTTTTGCTGATTTGAGTGAGGAGGGAAAGTTGTCTTGAGCTAATTTGCACCAATTATAAGGCTGGGTAAACCTTTATGGGTTTTGAAGTGACTTTGCAAGACTACTCCCATTGTAGGTTGCAAAATGTACCCACTAATAACAATGTAAGTACTGACTGTGAGATGAAGACTCCTACACTAATCAGTTTCAAACAATGAGTTAGTGTGGTCTGTACCTTGTGACCCTTGTGAAGTGCTTGCTAATTGTGATGCCAGCCACTGACTTTTTCAATGAGCAGAGATGGAAGGGCAGACAAATGAAAGCAGACTGAGAAAGTCAGGGAATTGGCAGACAAAGATCTTGCACAGGAATGTGTGAATGTATTATACAAAGCAATACTTTTTACCCAGCATTTAAAACTATTCTATGAGAAACTTCTAAAATGCTGGCCATTCCTGCAGCATAAAAGCCATTGGATATTTTTGTCTTGAGAATTAACTGGGATTCTTATTAAATTCTGACACTGATACTAAAGTACAAAGCCATTTGTCGCTTGACGTTGGATGATCATGTTTCTGATTTCTGGAAGACAGCAACCATTACTTAATCCATATGATACTGTAGTTCCAGGCCAACTGGTAATAAATTATTTAGAAAAATTTCTTTGGTACAGGTAAATCAATTTGTATAAATAGCATTTTTAATAATGGTATTTCATGCATCGTATTTAGTATCTTGTTATTTCTCAAGATATGATTTTATATAAGAGACAAAATAATTAAAATTTAGAAGTAACAGTGTGGAGCTGGATGAACACAGCAGGCCCAGCAGCATCTCAGGAGCATAAAAACTGACGTTTCAGGCCAAGACCCTTCATCAGAGAGGGGGATGGGGAGAGGGTTCTGAAATAAATAGGGAGAGAGGGGGAGGTGGACAGGAGAATATGGGTGGGGATGTGGGGAGAGGATAGGTCAGTCCAGGGAGGACGGATGGGTCATGGGATGGAAAAATGTCTATAGTGGTGGGATCGAATTGTAGATGGCAGAAGTGTTGGAGAATGGTGCGTTGTATCCGGAGGTTGGTTGGGGTGGTATGTGAGGATGAGGGGGATTCTCTTTTTTGGCGGTTATCGTGGGGGCGGGGTGTGAGGGATGAGATGCAGGAGACACGGTCGAGGGTGTTTTCAACCACTGGGGGGAGGGGATGTGAAGAAAAGTTGCAGTCCTTGAAGAACGAAGACATCTGGGATGTTGCTGCACCCAGTGTGGCTCCCTCTACATTAGGGAAACCAAGCGGAGGCTTGGGGATCACTTTGCAGAACACTTATGCTCGGTTCACAGTAAACAACTGCACCTCCCAATCGTGAACCATTTCAACTCCCCCTCCCATTCCTTAGACGACATGTCCATCCTGGGCCTCCTGCAGTGCCACAATGATGCCACCCGTAGGTTGCAGGAACAGCAACTCATATTCTGCTTGGGAGCCCTGCAGCCCAATGATACCAATGTGGACTTCACAAGCTTCGAAATCTCCCCTTCTCCCACTGCATCCCAAAACCAGCCCAGCTTGTCCCCACCTCCCTAACCTGTTCTTCCTCTCACCTATCCCCTCCTCCCACCTCAAGCCGCACCTCCATTTCCTACCTACTAATCTCATCCCGCCCCCTTGACCTGTCTGTCCTCCCTGGACTGACCTATCCCCTCCCCAACACCCCACCCATACTCTCCTCTCCACCTATCTTCTCCTCTATCCATCTTCGGTCCGCCTCCCGCTGTCTCCCTTTTTATTTCGGAATCCTGTCCCCATCCCCCTTTTCTAATGAAGGGTCTAGGCCCAAACGTCAGCTTTTGTGCTCCTGAGATGCTGCTTGGCCTGCTGTGTTCATCCAGCCCCACACTTTGTTATCTTGGAATCCCCAGCATTTGCAGTTCCCATTATCTTTGAAATTTAGAAGTGAAGCTTTTTGGCAACTTAGACTGCTCACTGATGCCAGTTAGGTTCTCCCAGGACCATGCAGCTCTTGAAGTCATTACAGCCTTGGCCCAAACATGGGTAATAGAGCTGCAATCCAAAGGGAGGGTGACAGACCCTACCCTTGACATCAAGGCAGCATATGCATGAGTGTCGCATGTAAGACCCTAAACAAAATTGGCATTGGTGAGTGGAGGTGGTTTTATGAGGAGTAGGAGGATGGTGTGTGTGAATGGAGATGTTGCTGTCTGCTGGCTGAGCTGTGAATCTCATGACTTTCAATGGCATTGCTGTCATGTATATTTAAAAATTTCTCATTTAGAGGACATGGGCTTCACTGGGCCAGCATTGCTCTTGAGAAGGGGCCAGTGAGCTGCTTTCTTGAATCGCTACAGTTTATTTGATGTTGCTTTTAGGGAGAGAATTCCAGGATTTTGACCCAGAGATGCTGAAGGAATGGGAATCTGTTTTCAAGTCAGGCTGGTGAGTAGCTTGCAGACAAGTGTTCCCATGCATCAGCTGCCCTTGTCGTTCTTAATGGTAGTGATTGTGGTTTTGGAGGATGCTGTCTAAGGAGCCTTGATGGATATCTGCATAGTGTCAAAATGGTACTTGGGCATAGTACGCACTGCTGCTACAGAGCATCGGTGTTTCAGGGAGTGAATGTCTGTGGCTGTGGTACCAAACAAGCAGGCTGCTTTGCCTTGAGAGTGTTAAAGTTTCCTGAGTGTGGACATTGCACCCATCTAGGCAGGGAGGAAGTATTCCATCACAATATCAATGTCCTGGAGGTTGCCAATGACTAGAAATCCAACTGGATCAGCAAACAAATTAATAGGTCAGAAGTTAGGAAGCCTGTGGCAAGTATTTCACCTCCTGTCTCCCCATTCGTGTCCACAAAGCACAAGTCAGGAGTGTGATGGAATATTTTCCACTTGCCTGGATGAATGCAGCTCCAATAACAATTGAAGCTTGACACCTTTCCAGGATAAAGCAGCCTAAGTTGCACCCAATGCACTATTCCCAAAATGCATTCCTTCCACCAACACACCATGATTTGTGGCCTATACCATCTGTAAGGTGCACTGTTACAAAATTTAACCCCTTCCAAATACAAATCCTCTACCATCTTGAAGGATAAGGACAGCAGATACATGGAACTCCATCCCCGCAAGTTCCACTCCAAGGCAAATTTAACCCCTTCCAAATACAAATCCTCTACCATCTTGAAGGATAAGGACAGCAGATACATGGAACTCCATCCCCGCAAGTTCCACTCCAAGGCAAATTTAACCCCTTCCAAATACAAATCCTCTACCATCTTGAAGGATAAGGACAGCAGATACATGGAACTCCATCCCCGCAAGTTCCACTCCAAGGCAAATTTAACCCCTTCCAAATACAAATCCTCTACCATCTTGAAGGATAAGGACAGCAGATACATGGAACTCCATCCCCGCAAGTTCCACTCCAAGGCAAATTTAACCCCTTCCAAATACAAATCCTCTACCATCTTGAAGGATAAGGACAGCAGATACATGGAACTCCATCCCCGCAAGTTCCACTCCAAGGCAAATTTAACCCCTTCCAAATACAAATCCTCTACCATCTTGAAGGATAAGGACAGCAGATACATGGAACTCCATCCCCGCAAGTTCCACTCCAAGGCAAATTTAACCCCTTCCAAATACAAATCCTCTACCATCTTGAAGGATAAGGACAGCAGATACATGGAACTCCATCCCCGCAAGTTCCACTCCAAGGCAAATTTAACCCCTTCCAAATACAAATCCTCTACCATCTTGAAGGATAAGGACAGCAGATACATGGAACTCCATCCCCGCAAGTTCCACTCCAAGGCAAATTTAACCCCTTCCAAATACAAATCCTCTACCATCTTGAAGGATAAGGACAGCAGATACATGGAACTCCATCCCCGCAAGTTCCACTCCAAGGCAAATTTAACCCCTTCCAAATACAAATCCTCTACCATCTTGAAGGATAAGGACAGCAGATACATGGAACTCCATCCCCGCAAGTTCCACTCCAAGGCAAATTTAACCCCTTCCAAATACAAATCCTCTACCATCTTGAAGGATAAGGACAGCAGATACATGGAACTCCATCCCCGCAAGTTCCACTCCAAGGCAAATTTAACCCCTTCCAAATACAAATCCTCTACCATCTTGAAGGATAAGGACAGCAGATACATGGAACTCCATCCCCGCAAGTTCCACTCCAAGGCAAATTTAACCCCTTCCAAATACAAATCCTCTACCATCTTGAAGGATAAGGACAGCAGATACATGGAACTCCATCCCCGCAAGTTCCACTCCAAGGCAAATTTAACCCCTTCCAAATACAAATCCTCTACCATCTTGAAGGATAAGGACAGCAGATACATGGAACTCCATCCCCGCAAGTTCCACTCCAAGCTACACATTATTCCAACTTGGAAATATATCACTGTTCTGCCAGTACTGCTGGGTCAAAAATCCTGGAACTGCATTGTGGGTACATCTGTCAAATGGACTGCAGTGGTTCAAGAAGGCAGCTCACCATCACCTTTTTGGCCAGGACAATTGTAGAAGCCACAAACAGTTGCCTAGTAAGCAATGCCCACATCTCATGAACATTTTTTAAAAATTGCATCTGAAAATGGGGCATAGTGCTCGTTCTGTGCACTCTGTATGGACCTAATATAGACAATGAAGAGTTTGTCCACTGGTTTCATTTCTTTGTATTTCTGACATGTGCTAATCATGGTCTTGTGTGCAACCAGATCAGATTTGTCCTGGATGCCGGTAGTAGAAACATTACCACTAAGTCCCACTTTCCAACTATGGAATGAGTACCTGTAGGCCAATCACCAAGTATTAGAATGATTCAAAAGCTGAGAGGATAAACTAGAAGACACCTTGATTAACTCTGGCTTATATTTGAACTATTTTGAAATGACTGGGGTTTAAAATGAATTGTTTTCTTAGTGAAATTTTTTTAAAGAAGAGGAGTTTAAAATTCAGCCCACTGTTGCACTGCAGACTAACTCCCAGTGTACATGGCTGCAGCACTGTGGCTCCTGATACTAATCATTATTGTCTGCTGTCTGAGGTGCATGTTAAATTGTAGCCTCGATTTCAGTTAAGTGTTGAAAGTGTTCAAGCTCACTTATTGCACCTTTTAATACAGCTGTATCATCAAGGAACCTTTGTCCCAGGGGATTTCAAACTGTGCATTGTTGCATGTTGGTCAATACTTCAAACAACAAGTCAAAATGTGATTGGAAAGGATGTATGCTGTTAACCATGAAGTGTTTGCCTTTACATCAAAGAACACCTAAATAACACGTGACACAGATACCAAGGTGTAGAGCTGGATGAACGTAGCAGGCCAAGCAACATCAGAAGAGCAGGAAAGCTGACATTAGGGGTCTAGACCCTTCTTCAGGCCCCTCTTTCAGTCTAGGCCCAAATGTCAGCTTTCCTGCTCCCCTGATGCTGCTGGGCCTGCTGTGTTCATCCGGCTCTACACCTTGTTATTTCAGATTCTCTCCAGCATCTGCAGTTCCTACTATCTCTCTAACACATGAGACATAACATAGTCTGGAAAGGAAATGCCCCATGTTACACCTCCCAAGTAATGCTCAGATTGTAGGAAAACCAACCAAAATAATGGTTGTGGATTTTACTTTTTTGTCTAAATGTCTTCACAGATTGTACATTTGTACAGTTTCATTGTGATCAGAGATAATGGGAACTGCAGTTGCTGGGGAATCCAAGATAACAAAGTGTGAAGCTGGATGAACACAGCAGGCCAAGCAGCATATCAGGAGCACAAAAGCTGACTTTTCGGGCCTAGACCCTTCATCAGAGAGGGAGGATGAGGGGAAGATTCTGAAATAAACAGGGGGAGGCGGACTGGAGATGGATAGAGAAGATAGGTAGAGAGGAGAGTATGGGTGGCAAGGTAGGGAGGGGGGAGGATGGACAGGTCAAGGAGGTGGGATGAGGTTAGTAGGTGGGAAATGGAAGTGTGGCTTGAGATGGGAGGAGGGGATAGGTGAGAGAAAGAACAGGTTAGGGAGGTGGGTATGAGTTGGCTTGGTTTTGGGATGCAGTAGGGGGAGGGGCGATTTTGAAGCTTGTGAAATCCACATTGACACCATTGGGCTGCTGGGTTCCCAAGCGGAATATGAGTTGCTGTTCCTGCAACCTTCAGGTGGCATCATTGTGGCACTGCAGGAGGCCCATGATGGACATGTCGTCTAAGGAATGGGAGGGGAGTTTTGTTTCCTGTTGTGTACCATGTACTGGAGAATACATGGAATGCCACTTGCTCTTCCAACAACTCCTGAAAATGACAGGCAGGTTTTCTGGTGACCAATCATTATTTGAGCATAAATGAGAGTTGGCATTGAGACTCTGAGGGCTCTTTACCATAGCACACTGGTGGAATTGTCTGGGAAATGAAATTTTCCACAGGGCAATTTATCTAGGGCAGGAACCCTATGGAAGTCCTAAAATCAGAGGCTCAGGATGATTCTGATGGAATTCAGTTAAATAGTTACCCAGGAAAAGTCTGACAAGTAAATACACAGTCTAACTCCTGATTGACTGTTAAACAGACCCCACACTTAGCTTGCAGACTCTAACTTGACACTTCCCACAGAATATAACAAGGTGCAGAGTTGGATGAACACAGCAGGCCAAGCAGCATCAGAGGAGCAGGAAGGCTGATGTTTTTGGTCTGGACCCTTTTCTGATGAAACATCAGCCTTCCTGCTCCTTTAATGTTGCTTGGCCTGCTGTGTTCATCCAGCTCTGCACCTTATTATCTCAGATTATCCAGCATCTGCAGTTCCTGCTATCCCTGAAACAATGTCCCACAGGAACTGACACACCCTCCCCGAATAAACTGTATACTGGAAGTATGGCTTTGTATTTCTGAGGGAGCTCTAAGTAGAACCTCCTTTCAGAAACAGATTCCTCTTTTTGTTCAAGAAAAGGGATGGAGTGATAATCTACATGAAATGGCCACTTCCCAGAAAATCTAGTCCAAAATATTCACGCTAGAATAGTTTTATTTACTAACCAGCAAAATGGCTGGGTACTAATAAGGGGCCATTACAGGCCTTAGGAGTGTTAGTTCAGTTGCATGTTTTGATTCAGAGCCTGGTTTGCATGTGGAAACTTATTATATTTACTGTGCACGGAAGTTTAAGTGCTAGGAGAACACCTGAATTATAACATTATCATTGGGGGAATTAATGAAGGTGAAATTTACATCAGCGCTTCTTTTTCTTCTTTACAATGCAGAGGACGACTTACTCCATCTTTTTGCCTTTTTTTTGGCTTTACAAAAATTTGAATCCTGTGCCTCCTGGGTCCACTAGTTCTATTCTACTAGTCTCATTTCTGATCTAACTTTTCAGCTCTGTCTCTTCCAACCAAAGAAGGATAATCAGACTCAGCAAACAGTTAAAATGCAGAGTAAATTGTTTCTTTGTATTTTCCCACTTTCCCTCATTTGGAATTCCCAGTGCCTCTCCACAGTTTCCTTCTAGGTACCTGAACCTCCAGCCATGCAGAACGAGTCCTCTTGTTGTCACTCCAAAACAAATCCAATAGGAGAACATCACTTTTTTTGGGCATTTGAAAATCAGTTTGTCTACAGTAAAACTGCACGCTATTATTGGATTAGATACAGTATGAGAAGACAATTGTGTTAACATGAATTCCTATCAGTGGATGAACAAGAGGAAACTGCACTGTTGTGACACACCTAAAGGAAAATCTTTAAGGATTATTGGGTGCAGGAAAAACCTGGAGGCAAACTCGTGGTTAGAATTAATAAGGAAAGTTCTTTAACAGGAGACTCCCTGGAGAGAGATTTGGCAGCAGCACCAAGGGTGTTAATATTAAGCCTTGTCTAATTAAATATTTTTTTGGCCAGTTGCCATAAAACTCAACTTCTAGCTGCCAGGTAGTCTTGCATACAGTTCTTTTTTGTAAGCCCTCTCCTTTTCATACTCGTCAGTTCATAGGAACGTAACTGAATCTTAATCTGCCCTGTCTCAAATGTCTACTTTGTACATCACAGCGAGGGAAAATAAGATTCTATTATTAATGATCTCAATTCAAGCAATTTTCCTGGGCTAGCTGGAATGAACTAAAACAGATGAACTGGCACCAGCAAACAACTACTCATAAGCAGCTCAGTCTGCACATGTGGGGAAACCCAGTCACTCTTGTAGGACTGAATCAGAAATTGTAGGACTGAATCAGAAATTGCAGTTTTCTTTTTAGCCAGGCAGGAAGAAAGCCCAGGTGTCATTGGAAAGTTTTCAGGGGAGGCACAGAGACAGCATGTGTGCTCTTCTTGGTCCTACAAACCTCTGGAAACATTTACCTCTGGCAATTTATGTCCTTCCTCCAATGGTCTCTTTATTTATATAACCTGCTGAGGTATCATTCATTTTGAAGTTCAAAATTGCATTGGGGATTTCATCATACTCCGTTTTGAATGAACAAGCTGCTGTGTGGGAGCATTCGGGCCTTAGTGCAACTTTTGTCTAGGGACTGAGTACACATGGCATAGAGTGTGAAAAGTTAGAATACACTGGAAGAACAAGATCAAACTTGAAAAATCTAGGTTGGAAGACTCTCAAAAGCATCCGGATATGAACAGCGTGCGCTTTACCTAGTGTAGCTATAAGCCATTGTCTGGTATATCTACAATTACCACATATACCAGTATTTAGCATGAATGGAATGTAAATACTGCTACTTTGATGTCTAAGCCTGAAGACATTTCTTGACTTTTCCTTCTCCTTGACTAGTTTGTCATGAACCCAAACTCAGTGTGGCATCAAACCACATAACAAAAGGCACAGAAGATTAGTGGCTGACAACAGCCCAGTAGACATGATAGGGTTCTGACAAATATTGCATAGTGTAACCGTCAATAGGCTACTCCACAACACAAGATCTCATGGAATTAATTGTTTTATAACTGCAACCCATATCTATTCCAGAAATTGCAACAGTCAGTTCACCATTGCTTCTTTCTTCAAGCCAGAATAATAGCTTGATTCCATTAATGTTCACCTTTCCATCTAGCCACAGATGTTCCTGCTTCCCCTCATTTTTGATGCTTGTCATCAGCTTAAGATCGTAGTAATAGTGTCAGAGTAACTCATTAGTGCAATTACTGTGTGAACATTAGAACACAACATGCAACTTTACAGGATTACAATGGTGTGCCTTGTGTTCCTTTAAATAAACAAATCATGTTGAGGAAAAACACAGCTCAAACTGACTCAAAATTTGGTCTCTGGACAGTTTTCTATTCATTCCTGGAATATGGATATCACTGGTAAAGCTCGCATTTATTATACATTCCTTTCACTTGAACTGTACAGTTTGTGTGGTCAAGAATGTTGAATGTTGAAATAATCAATTGCCTGAACCACGACTACATTTTTAAACCTGTATCATACAAATGACCTAGTTGGGAGAAACAGCAAATTATTCCACTGACAGTTTGATGTAGAAACTAATGCCCCCTTTATTCATGGCACTTACACTGGGTGTAAGCTCCGAGAGCTGGTATTGTGTGTGTGTGGCAGCTGTACTGCATTGTCTCATATTTAAATGTTCACCTTTTTCAGAATTTCCACTAATTATTCTGCATGTTTGGAAAACATCAAAAACCCAAATGAGACCATTGATACCAGCAAAACATGCTGTCACGCAGCTTTTTAGCTGATTTTTCTTGCACTATTCCATTCTTGCTATTTTTATCCATGCATTTGCCTTTTATAATTAATGTGAACCAATTTTGCAAAGATGACTGTACCTCTAATAGTTAAAATCAGCATGGTTCAACATCTTACATACTCAGAAATCTGTGTAGTTAAGCCTTCAGTCTTCCTTTAATGAGGAATGCTTGCCAGCTATGTTTAAAAAAGAAACTGTTATACTTATCTTTTTTGTCTTTTATCTGACAGTTAGTGGGGATCAATAGGGTTATAGGCTATTTAATTCAGTGATTACATCCTGAGTTTTGCAGTTCCCTGAACAGCATGATTGAACATTCAGCTGAGGAAAGAAGGTGGGAGGTATACCTTCTTCCTCAGAAATACCTGAGGATCAACCCAGGCTGCATGGAATTGGATTTACCATCAAACATAAATTTGTCAACTGACTTGTAGACCCCTCCGTTAGCATCAACAATCACCACCTGACTCTCCGTTCTGTAGGTGTGAGAGATAATGGGAACTGCAGATGCTGGAGAATCCGAGATAATAAAGTGTGAAGCTGGATGAACACAGCAGGCCAAGCAGCATCTCAGGAGCACAAAAGCTGACGTTTCGGGCCTAGACCCTTCATTAGAGGGTAGGAGCAGGTAACAGTTGAGTGCTGATGTTCCAAGCCTTGATCCCACTGTTGAATCCAAGGAAGGCTTCTACTCCATCCTGGACACCACACCCATCAACGTCCCTCAAGAAGATGAAATTACCCTCCTTTAAGACTTAAACACCAAAGTTGAAAAGGACAGTCAGCTCTGGAAAGCAACCATGAGAAAGTTTGAAGTCAGGAATTGCAACTCCAAGATTCTCTAGCTTACCAAATGCGCAGTACACAAGCTGTTCATCACCAATACACTGTTCCACCAAAAAGACAAGTTCTAGACTTTTTGGGGCAATCCACGATCAGAGCACTGACACATGATTAACTACATCATTGTTCGATCCCAAGACTAAAGGGATGTGCTCATTACTGAAGTCTTTATTACCTCCTGACCAGACCAGGTGACTGCAGGACAGGCCCACTGACTTATCTACTTTTCTATGACCATCAAATGCCACCAGAAACAGCTGAAGATGAAGAACCAATTCAGGATAAAGCTCAACAAAGAGCAGCTCCAAGCAAACTGATGAATTTCCAACAATGTCTTCATCTAAATATTCAGTTCATTTTAATGAACTGGAAGAAATTTGAAAAGAGCTGAAGACAGCCAGCACTTCATGCTATGAAGAAACCTTTGGCTGTAAAACCAGGAAAAACCAAGCATTGTTCAACGAGAATGACCACATCATCTCAAACCTCACTGACAAGAAAAGGAAAGTTCTTTATGCCTGGCAAAGCAGCATCACCGATGAGGCAAAGAGGAGAACTCCTCAAACAATAAAGGCAGAGTTCCAGGGAAGAACAAGGAAATCAAGAACCAATGGTGGACTGAGAAAACTGAGTAGCCTCAACTGCTTGCTGCCAAACCAGACACCCGGGGTTTCTTCAGAACCATCGAGGCAATATACGGAAGCAATGCCTTTGGCCTCAAACTGGTGTGGAATAAAGGATAGAACTCTATAGAGAGACAGAGAAAACATCAGCCTTCAATGGTGAGAACACCTAGAACAATGCCTGAACCATAGTATAGTTGTTGATGTGTTTTCGGAAATCCTCCAGTGCCCCATAAGAGATGGTCTTAACTCCTACCTAGTGTGGCAGAAGTTGTAGCCTCCATTAGGAAAACAATGGAAAATCTGCAGAAGTTGATGGGATTCCAGCAGAGATTTTCAAATTTGAATGAGCAGAGCTTGCATGTCTCTTCGTTCAACTGTTCCTGAAAATCTGGAGCAAGTAAAAAATCTCTGCTGATCTCAGGAATGCTATCCATACCCAATCCTTCAAGAAACAGAGACAAAGTGGGCTGCTGAGGAAACTACTGAGGAAATGCCAAACTCTCTCCATCACTGCGATTGATCATCACAAATTTTCACCAGCACCGCCTCCCAGCCATGGAAAAACTCATTCCTGAAAGCCAGTGTGGCTTCTGACCAAGCCATGGAATTAGAGACAGAATTCTCTCTGCGTGGAAACTCCTAGAGAAATGCCATTAGCAAAACTAGCCACTGTACATGGCCTTCATTGAGTCAAAAGCCTTGGTCAGATCAATCAGTCAGGAAGTGCTGTGGAAGACCCAGTCAAAGGCTGGCTGTCCTCCATCTCCTCTACAAGATGTTGGCAATGGTCCTTACGAATGGTAATATGACAGAATCCTTTTGAAGTTAAGACAGTGGAGTAGCCACTGCCTACAAGATGAACAGAACTTTTCAACCTCAACTGATTGAAATCCAAGAAATAAACAACATTGACCTCGCTTGTGGAAGTTTAAGTGTATGGGTGACAGTGCCAGCTTGACTGTCTCGGAAGAGAATCTTCAAGCTTCTCAATGCTGTTGTGGAAGCATTTCGAAGAAATCACACTGGACCTCAAGAAGACCTTTTACCAATCCATCCCAGGTCAGGTTCCGGTCCATTCCTCAATTAAGACCAATGGAGAAATCCTCCCAAATGTGGAACACTTCCCTTCGAAGCGATCACCCATCCAACGCTAGCACCAATCTGAGAGTGTTGCCTTCAGTCGCCAAAGGCTGAGAGTCTTCGACCATGACACCAGTGCTTTATCAAGAGCCTGGGTATAAGGCAGGCATTTTTCTGACTCCTGAGCCTGGCTCTGAAATTTGGACAGTGTACAGATGCCAAGTCAACACTCTTGAAGTACCATCACTGCTGTTTGAGATGGATTCTCTGATTTAGCTGGGATGACAGGCATCCTCCATGTCCTTGAAGTAGCTAGTAGCGCCTGCATCAAGGCCACGGTCATCTGAAACCAACTCCACTGGGCTGGCATGTTCTGACAAAAAAATGTTTACCCAGCTCAAGGAAGGCACTCGAATAAGAGGTGCTCAAAACATTTGTTTCAAAAACTCCCTGAAAGCTTTCCTCAAAATACAGCATAAATGTTTATGCATGAGACCCTCATTGAGAAGAAACAGCTTGGTAAAACTGCATGAAGGAAGAGAATCCTTTTTAGAACACCCAGTAGTAAGAGGAAGTCCAGAAAATGGAGAGGAATGCCAGTGACCTTAACGTTAAGGACCTCTTCCATGTCCCGAAACAACATCCTCCAAATGTCTGGGTGAGTGAGTGAGTCTGAGTCTGATCCTACAGCCTGTCACACGAGGACCCGTGGAACCACGACCAGTGATGCCGAATTTCCTAAGTGAACAATCCTACTTGTTAGGGAGTGATGAACAGCATCAATGCATCAGGTGTGTGAGGATGTACAGATGAGGTTTATGTAGCTCTGTATACATTCACAAATTAATCTATTCCAAGAAAATACTAGCCCCAGTTTCTTCCTTCAGCAACTAATAATCAGGATTTGAACAACCCCTTGCATTTGGACTTGGCCTGTCGTCTGATGCAGCAAGTATTAGGTAGCTACATAGTTAGAAGCATGTAATTATTTTTCTTGCCATAGGCTGGATTTAATATACCTGTGGATGGGTTTGAAGGTAAGAGGGTACATTAAGTCAACTGGGCACCATGCCCACTGCCTGCTCCCATTCTCAGTGCAATTTTTATAACCAGAAGAGGTTGGCATCTGATATGTCACCTGCCTTCAGCCAACTCCAGGGCTTGATACAGCCCCCATTGGGTTGTAACTGCTGCTGGGTGATGTCCCAGCCTGGGATCTTTTTTTTTCTATCCCTTTTTTTTTCTATCCCTTTTTTTTCAATCCCTTTTTTTTCTATCCCTTTTTTTCTACCCTATTAGTTGGTCACAGAAAAATCCTTCCTTTTTTATCTGAAACCCTTGGCCCATTGCTCCCAAATTTCCACCCCCCCCACCCCCGGCTATTCCACCTCAGATCATACCCTCTTCCCCTTCTCCCTGGGCCTGTCACCTTGGCCCCATTGGGACTCCAGACTCTTCCACTGTCCCAGATCCAACATCATACACTTCCCCTTGTACTGACAGGGGTCACAGCTCCTGGAGCTGCTGCTTGTACCTGAAACTGCCAGCCTGTGTTGAGTGTTGAAAGTTCTAGGTCAACTCAGTGAATACCTGTGAATTTACCCCACCCCCTGCTTCCAATTTCTAGTCTGTGGCATGTTGATTAAAGTACCTCATTAGATACAGCCCAATGGTTGGTCAAAAGTGTATCACTGCTGACTTCGCATTCTCCGAATCTGTCATCATTGTGTACTTCTCTTAATTTTAAGGAGAAAAGAGGTGGGCAGGATTGGCAAAGAGCCCTAAGTTTTTGACATTGATAGACCTGTATTGGTGTTCTTAAGATGTCATTGAACCAAACATTAGTTTCTGAGAAGTGTGGCCACTGTTGTCACCTTTTGTGCTTTGTAAATGTTCTGCTCTAAGTCCACAAATCCCCCATCTGTGTGTAATATTTACGAACTGAGTAGAGCCCAGCAGGCATGGTGCTTTTTAATCTTTAGCCAAGATCAAATCCAGCCTTTGGGCCCTTTGCGAGTTGACTTGCACTCCAGCTTTACAGTTGTCACAAAGGAATTGCTGCTATGCACTAACATGGATAATAAAAACATCCTAAAAATACATTCTTATTGCAACCATTTTATACGTGAATTCATAGGTTCTATGTAGATTTAATTTATTTAAGAAATACATGAATAGTCACATGCCTAAGGAAAGTATTGAGCAATGTGGGAAGTCAAACTGTGTAGAAGCCTACAGCTATAACCTCATTAAGCTTGAAATACTTAGAAGTTTATTCTTCAAGTTCAGAGTTGTCATATTTTGTAAATCCACAACTGAGAAATAATTGTGAGCTGTATTAATTTTGACATGTTTCTAATGTTGTTTTCTTTCTCTTGTATGCCATGATAATACTAATTCTTGGGGGAGAAAGTTTACAATGTGCAAATCTGCTTCCGGTGAAAGCTACAGACGGTGAATTCATTGAAGCCAGAGCCGTGTTTAATGGTACGGTCTTGGGTACAATTATTCTGGTAAGGCAGTGTTTCATTTTACAATTATCTCTTCCCCCTCGCGAATAAAGATGGTTCCCTGTTTTGCTGCAGCAACGTTGTGGAGTTAAGGTGGAGGGTGACAATCTACATCTTTGTTATTTGTTCAGTAATGTATATCACGTTGCTCCCATGAGAAACCATTCCTGTCAATCCCAAATTTCCTTTTGCTTTCAAAAACACGGCCAAAAATATTATGTTCATTTTGAGCTAACATAGTCTTACATTTTGTGATTGGCTATAGTACTGGTAGAAGACAAAGGGTCTGAAAATCTTTTATTTTAAGAAAATGTTTGTTATTTCCTGGGTACGGTGTTAGAATTTAGACAATAGACTGAGATGCACTGTAATCTCCCCAGTCAGAAATCTTTAAATCAAGCTATTTCACAAACCTACAATAATGTCAGAATGTCTAACCACAAACATGTGAACCAAAAATACCAGATAGCTATTTAAGTGAAATGAATAACAATGATAAAGCATTATAAGAGTCACAACCTTTTTGTCCAAATACTGTTTCTTCTCAAAGATGTTGCATTTAAAATACTGCAGTTGATGACACAACTGTAGGAATTTGGAGCAAGTATCGGCCAGTTGGCCCCTTGAGTTTGTTTTGTCATGCACAACTTTCCACCTTCATTTCTTTAATCACCATTACATGGTGACTGCAATGTGTACCATTTACAAGATGCACTACCCTCACCAGGGCTTGTCCTCTGGCACCTTCCAGATCTGAGATCCGTACCCATTACAAGGTCAAGGGCAGCAAATGTTTGGGATAACTACCACTGAAACTTCGCCTCCATCCACCCACCATCCTGATTTGAAAGCATATCACCGTTCCTTCACAATTGCTGGGTCACTGCCCTGATACTCTTTATGAACAACATTTTGGGGATTCCAATAGCACAAGCACTGTAGCAGGAAAGAAGGCAGATCACCATCTTCCCCAGGAAGATTACAAATGAGTAATTGCTGGCCTAACCAACATGCCAACCCACAGATGAATTTTACAAGAAGAGATTAGGGCACATCTGATTGCAGCCTCAATCCCACATTGCCTCCTACTCCTGATAACCTTTTAGTCTCTCTTAGGAGTTGGGACTGTCTCTACCACTTCTGTTTTGAAACAATTTCTCTTCATTTCCATGTTAAATGGGACACCCATTGAATGAATGAATCTGCTCAAAACATTACCAGTCAGTTGATTTCTCTGAACAGTAGATTTAAGGACTGTAGAGATTAGTGTACACAGTTTACGCTGTTTTTAAAAACTACAGCAGCTAAGTACTGGCCAAAGCTGTGCCATTTAAGAGGTAATACATTAATGAAATTTACAGAATAATGACAGCGACTGTTGCAGAAATCCTATCGTTTAATGTCAGAATTGCACCTGGCTTAACTTACACCAGAAGAAACAGAAGGTTGAGTTTTAAGTGCAACTCAAAGCCACTATGTGCCTAAAGCTTTCCACACAAACTGATAAGGCTCTACACCTTGTTATCTCAGATTCTCCAGCACCTGCAGTTCCTACTATCTCTGAAAAGATTTTATGTAGGTTCAGTGCTACCACCCAACTTTCATTCTATTCACTAGAAGTGTAGCAGCAGCATGCACTTCAATCAAGATGCCTAATGATTGATAGAAACGAGGTCTCATGTCTCATCAGTACATTCTGAAGGAGCTGCCAGCTCTGATCATGCCTCTATGGTTAGCTCATTTAACAAAGTAAAGGAATTTTAGGGTCAACTAACACACTAGCAGTGGTTCTGGGGTAATGGATGACATATTTGGAGTGTGCTATGTGGGGTTGGAGGAAATTATACTACCTGTGGAATATTATATTATCATAACATTTTTTGGATTTTGAGCTGGTGGCACATGGATTTTGGTCTGTGTATATGAAAGAGTTTATGGTCAGTTTTTAAGAGTCATGATTTTCTTCAGACCAGTTTGACAGATTGAGTTCCTGGAGTGTTAGTGGGAATTTGTTTGCATTGTGAGAGTTTTATGATTGGACATATATTACTGCTTTTCAATATTTAATGCTTTCAGTTTAGAGGAATGAGGTTTGTTTTTTGCTTTGAGGAAAAACCCATAGCTTGGAAACTTTTGAATTCAGTTTTCAGAAGTTATGTTGAAAGTTAGATCATACATGTAAGACAGCTTGACAGATATGAATAGGCAGGGAATTAAGAGATACGGTCAGCCTAGAGGCAAAAAGTTTTTAGTTAGAAAGGGATTTTGTGTTGGTGCAGACTTGGTGGAGCAAAGGGCCTGTTCCTGCACTTTACTGCTCTTTGTAAGAACTAGTTTCTCTTGGAGAAAGATGGTATTTTAAAACTATTACGATATAGGCCGTCTCAGTGTAATGTTTTAATTTAAAACTTCAGACCAGAAGTAATTAGGTAGGACTGAGAAGGATTTATTTGAATCTGAAAGACTAAGCTCAGTTCTATGAATACTCAAGGAAGAGCTATCAAACTTCCAAGATAGGGAATTGAAAGAAATAAGCCCATCTGTGGATGTAATAGAGGCAATAACTGTCTTTGGTATTTGAGTTTAGTAATTCCATTGTTTTAGGAATAAATGGAATTTTACTGTTTTTGGAAATCTTTAAAGTTGTTTTTTTATTGTTAGGTTTATGTTATCTTCTTTGTTTTACAGAATACAGCTCTGTTGTTTGAAAAATGCAGACCACTTCATTGTGCATGAATCTCAAAAATCTAAAGTGATTGGTTGGGCAAATGGAATGTTAGTGTTTATTTCGAAGGGAATGGCATATAAAAGTAGGGGTGGTCTTGCTAAATCTATACAAGGTGTTCGTGTTTGACCTCACCTAGAACACTGCAAACAGGCTTGGGCCCTTGTCTAAGGAGACATATAGTGACATTGGAGCAGCCACAAGAAGGCTCACTTAGTTTGTTTCGCCTTGTTAGAGAGTCTAGGACCAGAGGAAATATTCTCAAAGGTCTTTTCAGTTTGGACAAAGATGAAGAATTTCTTCCCTTGGACTGTAGTGAATCTGTGGATTTTCTTTAACCCTAGAAAACCAACGAGGCTGGGTCATTAGGTATTCAAGGCTGAGATAGACAAATTTTAAATCAATAAGGAAAATGTAGGAAAGTGGAATTGAGGATAATTGGATCAGTATGATCTCATTGAATGGCAGAGCAGACTCTCTTGGGCTGAATGACCCAATTCTGCTTCCACGTCTTCTAGCAAGGAGTGCCCAAGACCTCTGCATGCTAACCAGAGAACTCATACCTTACACAATAACACAGGGTAATATAATAGAATACAAAATATAGTGGCCCAGTGCAGGGAAAGAGCGGTTCTAATATATGAAAGGCCTATTCATAAGGTTGATAACAGCAGGGAAAAAGCTGTTCTTAAATCTGTTGGCATATGTCTTCAAACTTTCCCTGATTTTGGAAGATGGTGGAAGAGAGTATAACCAGGATGGGAGGGGTCTTTGATTATGTTGGCTGCTTTCCCAGGGCAGCAAAGTATTGACAGTGTCAATGGAAGGAATGTGCATTTTCATGATGGACTGGGTTGTGTTCACAACTCTCTAATTCTTGTGGTCTTGAGCAGAGCAGTGCCATACCAATCTGTGGTGCATCTGGATAGAATGCTTTCTATGGTGAATCTGTTAAAAATTGGTAAGAATCACTCTGAACGTGCCAAATTTACTTAGTCTCATGAGGATGTAGAGGTGTTGGTGCATTTTTTTCTCAACTGTAGCATTGACATGGATGGACTTGGATAGGTCATTACATCACGCATATATTGAAAGTGATGATAGCTTGTGTTATCATAATTAGTGGACTAAATGTTGGAAAAGTTCTATATTTGGAACATGTTTATTTTTAAAAGATTTTGGGCACTCTGTATCATCCCACTTTACAAGTATAGCTTCAGGTGTCATTTATGTTGGCATTTATAGGCATCTTTTTGCCTTCTGGAACACCACTTTTGTGCCATCTCACTACCATGGTGGTGTTTTGGTGTCAGTAACAACTTCCCCTTGCAATAATGTCTTATTTTAATCTTGGTCATGAAATTTTTGTACCATGTAATGAATACAGATTTTCAAAAAAATACATTGTGTGTACCTGTTATTGCACCATGCTTTGTGTACACAGTAGCGTATTTTGTAAGGTGCTCTTAAGTTCATTTTCATACACACCAGAAAATACTGAGGTCCTCTGGAGTTTTGTCATCTTGACTTGATTGGCGAAACTTTTCAGGCACTTCAGTTGCACAAACTACCTAGTGGACTGATTCAGAGAACTATGTGTCAGTCAGATTTGAGCAATTATGGACCAGACAGTCATGATGGAGTTCCTTTAAAACTGGTTCCTTTTTTTTGATAAAGAAAACCCAAATGCAATGACCACATCATAGTCCCAAGACACTGAATAATTATCATTATGATTCATAAGAATGTAGGAAGAATATCAAGTTTTACTTAGAAAAAGGAAATGATATTCCGACTCAACAACCTCAAAAATTTTATCCATCTGCTACTTCCTAATATACTTCAATTTTTCAGTTACATTCTTAGCTTCCTTTCTAGGCATGAAGCTGCTCTTGTGGATCAGCATCTCCCCAATTAAACCTGCTCTTTTTCTTTTCATTCCATCTTCAGCTCTCATTAGCAATGCCAATTTTCTCAATCAGTAGAAAGTTTCAAAACCTGGCCCTTTGTCTTTCCACAAACATACTGTCTTCCTGACCTCTGTTTTCCTTTCCCCATTTCCAGTTAGTATTAGAACACTTTTTCCAATACCAGGATGAATTTCTTAACGTCTTGAAATTTTAAGATGTATTTTTTTTTTCAGGGAAAGCCAGTCTCCATTTTAAGACAGAGTGTGGAATTAGAGAAACGCAGCATCAGGAGAGCATTAAAGTTGATGTTTTGGGTTGGGACCCTTCTTCAGAAATGGTGGGGTGGGGTAAGGGAGCTCAGAAATAAAGAGTGGGGCTGGACAAGGTATTTAGGATGGTGATAGGTGAGTGCAAGTCGGGAGTGGTGGGGATTGGACAGTGTGGTGGGAGAGAAGATGGACAGGTTGTGTCAGGTCAGATGGTGGCCCCCACAACCAAAGATATTTCCCTCCACACCTCTATCTGCCTTTCGTAGGGACTGATCTCTCTCTGCAACTCCCTTGTCTGCTCCACACTCCCCACTAGCCCTACCACCCCTGGCATCTTTCCCTGCAACTGCAGGAAGTGCTACACCTGCCCCTAAACCTTCCCCCTCATCTCCATTCAAGGCACAAAACAAATCTTCCACATTAGACAGATGTTCACCTGCACATCAATCAACTTGGTCTACTGTATCCTACTGGAGTGAGATAATGGGAGCTGCAGATGCTGGAGCATCCAAGATAACAAAATATGGAGCTGGATGAACACAGCAGGCCAAGCAGCATCTCAGGAGCACGAAAGCTGACATTTCAGGCCTAGACCCTTTATCAGAGAGGGTGATGAAGGGTCTCGGCCTGAAACGTCAGCTTTTGTGCTCCTGAGCTGCTGCTTGGCCTGCTGTATCCTACTGCTCCCCATGCAGCCTCCTCTACACTGGTGAGACCAAGTGGACGCTCAGAGACAGTTTTGTAATGCACCTGCACTCTGTTCATGACAAACAGCTACACCTTCCAGTTGCGAACCACTTCAACTCCCTCTCCCACTCAGTGACATGTCCATCCTGGGCCGCCTCCTGTGTCACAATGATGCCACCTGCTAACTGGAGCAGCAGCACCTCATATTCCACCTTGGGAGCCTACATCCTAAATAGCTAAACATGGATTTCACCCAGTTTTAAAATTTCCCCAACCCCAGCCTCATCCCATGACCTCCCTCTAATCACCACCTCCTTGACCTGACACAACTTGTCCACCTTTTCTCCCACCTGTCCACCCCTCCCACTTCACTGACCAATCCCCACCACATCCCACCCGCACCCACCTATCACCTTTCCCCAGCCTCACCTCACATCTGTCTATTTATTTCCAAGGCCCTTTCCTCCTCCCGATTTCTGAAGAAGGGTCCCAACCTGAAACATCAACTTTCCTGCCCCTCTGATGCTCCCTGGCCTGCTGAGTTCCTCCAGCTCCACACTTATGTCTGACTACACCATCTGCAGTTCTTGCAGTCTCAACTCTTGTAGCCTTGGAAGTCTAGTCACTTTAGTTGCAGGCCGGGTACTCTTTCAGGGACAATTCCAGCTTTTCAGATTAAAATCCTGAGGGTCTCACTAGGGTGGACGTTGGAATCTTTGTGTACTCTTATGAGGGAATTAGAACTGATGTGGTCACAACTTAGAAATAAAGGGTCCCCCAATTAAGGTAAGGATGAGGAGAAATTTTTTTTCTCAGGATTTCCTTTGGAACTCACTGTCAAAAGGTGATGAAAACACTCTGAATATTTTAAACTCAGAAGTAGATTCTGGATAAGCAAGGGAATGAAAAATGATTGGGAGTGGGTGGGAATGTTTTGTAATCAAATCATCCTTGGTCTTATTGAGTGGTTGAGCAGAATTACCTGCTGTTAATTTGTACATTCTCCTGTTTGTCCATCTAAATATCAAGTATTCAGTACTCCAGCTGGAGTCAGACCAATGTCTGATATATCAGTACAATCACATTTTGATTATACTTTCTGCTTCTCATAATACAACATTAGGCCTTAACTGCATTTCTTACAAGAATCGGTTATTGGTCTGAAATGTAATTAATGAAACCGCCATCATGCTAATGCTTTTTCTTGACTAAGAATTCCCTTATTTGGGATTGAATTGCTAAGGGGGTTCTCTCATCCACACACTGATTTTACTGTGTATTGAAATCTTTCAGGTTGTAGTTTATTTGCAAATTGTTTGATATACTCTACAATCAACGTAGAGCTGGATAAACACAGCTGGTCCAACAGCATCCAAGGAGCAGAAAAGTCAATGTTTCTGGCAAAATCAGTTCTGACAAAGGGTTCTTATTTTATTTCTGTTTGCAAAATTCACCTGTTACATTGATTTTAAAAAAATGCAGACCACCTCATTCAATTGTGCATGAATTGCAAAAATCAAAAGGTGATTGGCTAGGCAAATGGAATGTAGTATAAACACTGGGTGGTCTTCCTGAATCTATACCAGGGTCAAGTTTGACCTCCCCTAGAACACTGAACAGGTTTGGTCCCTTGTCATATTGACATTGGAGGCAGCCTAAAGAAGGTTTCCCTTAGTTTGTTTCCCCTTTGGAGAGTCTCTAAGACCAGAGGAAATTTTTCTCAGAAAAGATCTGCTCAGTTCATACAAAGATGAGGAAGCATTTCCTCTCCTTTGGAGAAGAGTGAATCTGTGGATTTCTGTTTTACCCTAGAAAGCTGTTGAGGCTGGGACATCAGGTATTTGAGGCCGAGGTTAGGGAACTCAAAATTACAATCACAAGAGAAGTGGTACTGAGCAAATGCTTGGAGCTATGGGTCCTGATGGAAATCATCCTTGGGCCTTCTAAGTAGTGACAAATGAAGTATTTGATATGTTTGTTCTGAATTTCCTAGATTTAGGGCAGGTTCCATTGGATCAGTAAGCAGTGGCTGGTAAGTAACTGCTTGAGCCAAAAGGAGAAGGAGACTAAAAGTGGGAAGCGAAAGGTAAGTTAGCTTCCCAAATATCTAGGGGAAAAATCGGGAGTTATTATTAAAGTTATTGTAGCAGGGCACTCAACAGTTCAAGGTAATTAGACTCTCAACATGGTTTTGTGAAATGGTCAAACACTATTTCCAATGTTTTTGAAGTCTTTTTAAGGAAGCATGTGCTGTGGATAAAGAAAAATGGTAGATGTACTGTATTTTGATTTACAAAGGAACAAGGCACATGAGTAGCCACTCAGCCCTTTCTCATATTCTGCCTTTTAATAAGATCATCACTGATCTGATGTTAGTCTCAACCCTACATTCCTATATGCCTCCAATCATCTTTCATACCCTCAATAATAAAGAATCTATCTCCCTGTGCCTTAAAAATACTGAAGGATTTTACCTCCGCTGCCTTTTGAGGAAGGGAATTGCAAAGTTTCTCTGAGAGAAAAAGATTGTTTTCTCATCTGTGTTAAACCTGTCCAGCCTTTCCTTTATAAGGCTTTATCCCTAGGTTTTTGACACACATACATTCTTGTGTAAGTGACCAGTGCCTCAGATGCAGCCTCACCACTACCCTCTATAACTGAATCATAACCTGCCTACTCTTTCTTATCCTCACAAACTAACATTCTATTAGCTGTTCTGGTTATGAGCTGTGCCCGTGTACTAATCCGCTATTCATGCACTAGAACACCTAGATCTCTCTGCATCTCAGATCTCTGCACTCCTCAGCAGAGGACATTTGGTAAGGTGCCACCTCAGAAGTCACTATGAAAAATAAATATTGTGGTTAGGTGTTAACATGATCAGAGACAGGAGAGTCAGCAGGTGAAAGAGATTAGGCATAAATAGTCAAATTATGGTTTTCAAGATGTAATAAGTGGTTTGCCACAAGGACCAGTGTTCAGACCTCAGCATTTTACACTTTAGAAAATAACATGGATGAAGGGATTGAAAAAAAGTTGCTAAATTTGCTGATGAAACAAAAATTGCTAAGAAAGTGAAATGTAAGTGGCCATTTTTTGGGAATACTGCATGCAGTTCTGCTCTTGCTACTGTAGGATGGAATTTGTGATGCTTGAAGGGGTTCAGAAAATATTTACAAGGATGTTGGCCAGGGTTAGAGGGTTTGAACTGTAGGGAGAGTTTGAATTTTCTCTGGAGCCTCGGAGGTTGAGGGGTGACCTTAGAGGTTTATAAAATCGTGAGGGTCATGGATAGGGTGAATAGCCAAGGTCTTTTCCTGGGGTGTGGGAGCCCAAAACTATAGGACCATGGGTTTAAGGTGAGAGAGGAAAGATATAAAAGAGACCTAAGGGGCAACTTTGTCACACAGTGTGTTGCATGTATGGAATGAGCTGCCAGAGGAAGTGGAGGCCAGTACAATAACAACATTGAAAAGGCATCTGGATGGGTATATGACTAGGAAGGGTTTTGAGGGATATGGGCCAAATGCTGGCAGATAGGACTAGATTAATTTAGAATATCTGGTCAGCCTAGATAGGTTGGACTGAAGGATCTGTTTCTATGCTGTACAATTCTATGACTCTTTAACGTAAGGAAGCTGTGAAGGTCTGTAGACAGCTGGAATGAGTGGGCCAAGATCTGCCAAATGAGTATAATGTGGAAACAAATGAAACTATTTTGGCAGGAGGAATGAAAAAGATGCATTTTATTTAAATGGTGAGACATTCCAGGGCACCAAGATGCAGAAAGTTCTGGGTGTCCTTTTGGATGATTTGCAAAAGGTTAGTGTGTAGGTACAGAAACTAAGTAGGAAGCGACTCGAATGTTATCATTTATGGTGAGGGGAATTTAATACAAAAAGTAGGGATCTTTAGTTGTCCAGGGCATTGCTGAGACCACATCTGGTACAATCTGTGCAGTAATGGTCACCTGTTTAAAGAAGGCTGCGAATGCAGTGGAAGCAGATTAGAGAAGGCTTGCTAGACTAATAGCTGGAATAAGTGATTAACTTCTGAGCAAAGGTTGGACATGCAAGTTGTTGGAATTTAGAATAGTACGAGGCAATTTGATTGAAATACATATGATCGTGAGGATCCTGGACATGGAGGGAATGTTTCTTAGGGGAGATTGTAGTACCAGGCATCTCTAATTAAAAATGGGGCCATTTAAGACAGAGGATGATAATGTTTTTTCTCACAGAGGATGATGAGCCAATGAAACTCTTTTGCAAATGGTGGTGGACACAGTATTTGAATATGTTAAAGTCAGAGGTAGATTGTTGATACTTAAAGGGGTGAAGAATTATTGGAGCAGATGGGAAAGTGGCGTAATCGGATCATTCATTATTTTATTGAATGGTGGAGCAGGCTTGAACGGCTGTGTGGCTTACTCCTGTGCCGCCTCTGTAAATTCCTAAATATCCTGCAATATGGTCTATGATTTTCTTTGTAAGGAAGCCGTGAAAATTAGGTAAATAAACATTTTTTTTCACTTGACACAAATCATGACCCAGGCCTGACTCCTGCATGACGTGTCCTTTAGTGGTTGGTAAGCCTGCCTTTGCTGGATGTACCAACTGTGTTTCTGGGTCTGAGTCGAGAAAATTCTCATCCTGTGTATCTCTTGTTTTGACCAAATATTTCTGTGGGTGGTCTTCTTGCTTGAAGTAGAACGCTAGCCTCCAACCAATCCCCTGAAATAAGACCACACTGAAGTTTATGCCAGCAGCATTGTATTGACAGGAGCCTGGATTTTCAGCCTCCATGTATGTCCATTTTAAATGACCAAGAATCAAATCTACAGGGGAAAAGCAATGAAATTCAGATGGAGTTGATACAAACCAACATATATATTCAGTGCATTTAACTTGGACTGCTCTTGTCGACGCTGGAATCAGCTATGAAATGTTTCCATGGGGATAAGATTTAAAGGGCTTCTGTAGCCAAAGTAATTAAAAGCTATTACAACCAATTTTGTTTGATAAATCTCTTAGGTTTTCCATTTAAGATTCTAAAATGAGTTGTTTCAATGAAGATTGAGATTTGTTACAAATTGAGTTCTGCCTGAGAGAGTTTGGTTTCAAAATTGCCTAGGAGATTGAGTACATTGAAAATAACAGTGATATGACAGGTCATGTGCCAATGACTTATTTTACTGTGGCATAAAGTCATTATTCTAAAATAACAATTAGTTAATGCGCTGAGCCCCTTAGAGCAATACATCACCAAGATTGACAAACGTGTGAGAGAAGATTAGATAGAATCGAGCATTAATGATTTAATGGTTACTAGCTTGAATTTAAAAGGTGGCCAGCTATTTAAATTCTAATTCTCCTTGTACCTCAGTACTTAGTCAGCTTGTGAATTCCTTGTTGAAAAGAAGTTGGATAAAACTAGATCGGACACGGCAGGTAAAATAATATTTTCATACCCGTGGGAACCTGCCATTAGAAAAGGGAATGATTCTACCTTCTGTATCACCGTTGCAGTATTTTGACAAGTATGATTTTGAACATGATTGAAAAGGTAACTTTAGCTACAATGTTAGTTAAAATTGAGAACTTTATTCTTGAATGAAAAAGATGGTGCATGTATTTACTTTTCATTGTTAATATTTTGACAGTCTGATTACAGCCGGCTTTCAGGGGGGTGCTGAACTTCTTAACAAAAGAGTGTACAATGTGTTTTTGTTGGGGAGTAGAACTGGAGTACAACAATGATAGAAAGAGTCAGCACATATTTAAACACGAGGGATGACGTTTAATTGAGAGAGAAGTGCTGAAATTTTGATTACTATTTGTCTCCTTCATTGGTGTCAGTGTGGAGAGCAGCTGCTTGATGCAAGATCAATAAAAGCCGTGAGGCTGGAATATGGAATTATTCTGAGTTAGTTCAGAAATGTGGTTTTTTTTAAATGGTCATTAGGATTCCTGTTTAATTTTGTAATGCACATTGCATTAACTTTAAATATTTTGTAATTATATTTTTCCTTACAGGAGCATAATTTTCCTTGTTGCTTTTGTAAATGAAAAGCTGAATTTTTCTTGTGGAGATTATGAAGCATGCATACAAAATTCAGTGTTTGCACTCACATGTCATGTGTATACCCTTACTATATTTTTCCAAATATGTCCTGTACCATTTAAATTTCTTTGTCTGTCTCTGTGTCTGCTTTATTCAGGGCCTTGGGTAAAATGTTAGAAACCTTAAGTGCTTCCAATGCACAGATCATTTTGGTGTAAGATCTATCTAGTAGATTTGTTTCGTAAGTTAGAGATCTATAGGCCTTTGTTGGTCTCATGTGGAAGAGGAAAATCACTTGCAGATCGAACAAGAGGCTCTTGCCTTTGACAAGATGTTGTTTGTTGTTGCTATGATGCAATGTACAAATTACATTGATATGATGGACATTGTCATGAAGGCTTTGCAGGAGGCTTCAACTTTAATTTTCCTCTGTCAAAGTCTAAAGTGCTCCCCTGCTCGAGTCCTTATGAAGTCGTCACCATTGAGTGATTCTACATGCACCTATTAGCATTAACCCTTTCAGATCCTTATGCCAAATGTGTTCTCTTAGACACTATTTTGGTGATGACATTGGCTGTGAATGCCCTTTTCCAAAGTGCACAAAACAGGGAGATCAATTTGTCAGTCAGCATGCAATGCCAATTTAATGCTAGCTGTACGACTTTGGAGCTCGGAGTTAATCTTAGCCAGGCACAGCCGAACAAGATAGTGGCAGTGGCTCCCTCCTCCCTCCTTAACCAGCGTTATTTACAAGGATTATCAACTACATGGAGTTTAGTTGGTGGTTGATTTTCTGTGGCTGCTGTTATAATTTTATAGGTATTCACTGTTTTCTTTTGTTGGTTAAAGTTGCAGAGTTATACAGGAGGTGGTTTAGCAGGTTGTGAAAGAGATTTTCCTGACTTAATCTTCTAAACAAAGTAGTTGGTCTCAGACTTGGGTGACTAGTCCACTGGAAATAGCATGACCTGGAGAATGAATAGTCCGTTCAGAACAAGACAAACCTTGGGAAGAGGGTGCCACCTTCTGAGGCCTCACAAAACCTCTGAGCATGGCGTGACCTGAAGTGCCTGTGTTTGTGATGGTGACTGCGTCAATAACATGTAATGTACCTGGCTGCTTCCTGGAGGAAACTAGAGATATTTGCAATATCTCTAACTTTGCCAGTCATTGAGTCACACCATTCAAATAGAACTGACTACAGTGTCGTTCTCGTATAGTCAGTAAATGCATGGTTCTTCAGAAAGTCAGGCTTTCCCAAGCTGGAGGGTGCCACAGACCATTTCCAGCACTTCATGTCACTTAGGCCTGGCACAGATGTAAATAGGATTACATTCCCCGTGTGTGACCACGGCCTTAAATGACGCATGTTGATGGCTAGTATCATGGTAGCTATACTGAGGCCTCCATTCTGTAACAGTCATCTGCATCACACTAAAACAGTGGCTACTGGGGTACAAGGGCTTATTCCTATTGACATAGCAGATGACTTCAATTTAAGTACTTACTGAACTTCTGAAAGCTTCTCATTGTGTACTTTCAGCTGATAAACATTTGCTGCAGTTTTAAAAAAAAGCCTTCCTCTTATTTTGTTCATGGAATGTGGGCCAGCACTATTTGTCCATTCCTAACTGTCCTGGACAAGGCGTTATTGAGCTGCTTGTTCAACTGTTTCAATCCTTGGTGTGCGAGCACATCCACAGAGCTGCTGGGGTTGGGGGGTGTGGGTGATGAATTTTAGCTCTTTAACCCAACAACAGTGTAGAATGGCAATATATTTCCAAGTCAGGATGGTGGTTGGCTTAGAGATGAAACTGCAGGTGGTAGAGTTTCCACGCATCCACGGCCCCTTTCCTTCAAGGTAGTTGAGGTTGCAAGCCTGGAAGGTGCTGTCTCAAGAGCTTTAGTGAGTAGCAGAAGAGCTTACTGATTATCAGTGGAAAAGGGAGTGAATGTGGTTAATAGAATACAGCTAAATGGCTGTTTCAACTGTGAGGTAACAAGGTGTGGAGCTGGATGAACACAGCAGGCCAAACAGCATCTTAGGAGCACAAACCTGTGTTCATCCAGCTCCACACTGTAACCTCGGATTCTCGCACCTGCAGTTCCCATTATCTCTGTTTCAACTGTGACATTGTCAAGGGTCTTGAGTTACTAGTGGTGTATCACAAGGGTCGGTGTTGAGTCCACAGCTGTTTGTCATTTTTATAAACGACCTGGATGAGGGTGTAGAAGGATGAGTTAGTAATTTTACGACACTAAGATCGATGGAGTTGTGGATAGTGACAGAGGATGCTGTAGGTTGCAGAGAGACATAGATAAGCTGCAGAGCTGGGCTGAGAAGTGGCAAATGGAGTTTAATGCAGACAAGTGTGAGATGATGCACTTTGGTAGGAGTAACCGGAAGGCAAAGTATTGGGCTAATGGTAAGATTCTTAGTAGTGTAGATGAGCAGAGAGATCTCGGTGTCCATATACACAGATCCTTGAAAGTTGCCACCCAGGTTGACAGGGCTGTTAAGAAGGCATACAGTGTTTTAGCTTTTATTAATAGAGGGATCGAGTTCTGGAACCAAGAGGTTATGGTGAAGCTGTACAAAACTCTGGTGCGGCCGCACTTGGAGTATTGCGTCCAGTTCTGGTCACCGCATTATAAGAAGGATGTGGAAGCTGTGGAAAGGGTGCAGAGGAGATTTACTAGGATGTTGCTTGGTATGGAGGGAAGGTCTTATGAGGAAAGGCTGAGGGACTTGAGGCTGTTTTCATTAGAGAAGAAGGTTGAGAGGTGACTTAATAGAAACATAGAAAATAATCAGAGGGTTAGATAGGGTGGATAGGGAGAGCCTTTTTCCTAGGATGGTGACGGTGAGCACGAGGGGCGTAGCTTTAAATTGAGGGGTGAAAGATATAGGACAGATGTCAGAGGTAGTTTCTTTACTCAGAGTAGTAAGGGAATGGAACGCTTTGCCTGCAACGGTACTAGATTCGCCAACTTTAGGTACATTTAAGTCGTCATTGGATAAGCATATGGACGTAGATGGAATAGTGTAGGTTAGATGGGCTTGAGATCGGTTATGACAGGTTGGCACAACATTGAGGGCTGAAGGGCCTGCACTGTGCTGTAATGTTCTATGTATGAGTGTTGGAGCTCACTTAAACAGGAAAGTTGAGACAATGTTCCATCACACACTTGAGCTGTGCTTTGTAGGTGGTGGACAGACAGTGAAGAGAAAAGAGGTGAGTCTCTTGTGGAATTCCTTACCTTTGACCTGCTCATGTTACCACGATTCATCTTTTAGAATCATAGAATCCCTACAGTGTGGAAACAGGCCCTTCGGCCCAACAATTCCACGCTGACCCATAAATCCTCCCACTCAGACATTCCTGCCTAAGCTACACACCCCTGGACACTACAGGTAATTTAGCATGGCCAATCCACGTAGCCTGCACATCTTTGGACTGTGGGAGGAAACCGGAGCACCCAGAGGAAACCCACGCAGACACAGGGAGAATGTGCAGACTCCACACACAGTCACCTGGGCTGGAATCTAACTTGTGTCCTGACTGCTGTGAAGCAGCGATGCTAACCACTGAGCCACCATGCCACCCCAAATTTGGTCAAAGATAATCCCTAGGAGAGTGGGGGATTCAGTAATGGTAATGAATTAAATATCCTGGAATGGTGGTTGTATCCTTTCTAGTTTGAGATGGTCATTGCCTGACACAGTTCACAAATGTTAACTGTCTCTTATCTCCCAAACAGGGATGTTGCCCAGGTCTTTCTGAATTTAGACACCGACTGCATCAGTGCATGAGGTGTTATGAATAACGCTGAATTTGGTGTAATCATCAGTCAAAATCTGTTTTTCTGAACTTATGATGGAGGGAAGTCATTTGAAGCAGCCAAAGATAGCTGTGCATTGGAAATGTTCAGCCCTTCGGGTCTGCTCTGCCATTCCGTGAGATCATGGCTGATTTGATAATTGTCGACTCCACTTTCCTGCTTCCCCCACCCCCAAAACCCATGATTCCTTTGCTAAATAGAGATCTTTCTATCTTAGCCTTGAATATGCCTAAGAGCCTCAATAACCTTCGAAGGCCAAGAATTCCACAGATTCCCTATCCTCTGAGAGAAGAAATTCCACCGCATCTCTGACTTAAAAGAGTAACTGCTTATTTCTGAGACTGTGCCCTCTGGTCCTAGTCTCATCTACAAAGGGAAATAATCTTCTGTATCTATCCTATCAAGCCCTCTGAGAATCATATGTTGCAATCAAGTTGTGTCTCATTCACCTACATTCCAATGAGTGTAGGCTCGATCTACTCAAAGCAGTCTCTTCTTGTCTGGTATCAGCTGAGTGAACCATCTCTGGACTTGCCAGTATAACTTTCCTCGATTTTTAGGGGGTTCAAAAACGGTCCACAGTATTCCAACTGCAATCTGACTAGTACCTTGTACAATTTAAGTAAAGCCTCCCTACTTCTTTATAAAATAAAGAATTATGGGTGCTAGAAATCTGAAATAAAAACAGAAATAGCCTAGATAAATTCAGCAAGTCTAGCATGATCTGTGGAGAGAAAGCAGAGCCAATATTTCAAATGAACTGTCCTGAATAAGGATTACTGGACTCAACTGTTATTCTGCACAATAGCCTTTTGTCAAATGCGTTCTGAAAATCTAAGTACAGCATTTTCACAGGTTTTGCCTTTGTCTACATTGTTTGTTAATTCCTCAAGAAATCTCCAACAATTTGTTCAAACAAGATTTTCCTTTTCATTAAACCATGTTGGCTCTGCCTGATTTAATAGTGATCTTTATTTTCCAAGTGGACCTTCAAATCCTCCTTTTACTAAAAGATTTACATGATAGATGTTCAGCTAATTAGTCTGTAGTTTCTTGCTCTCGTCCCTTTTCTTGAAGAGAGAAGTCATATTTTATTTTTCCCATCTAATGTGAGCTTTTCAAAATCTAGGGAATTTTGGAAAATTAAAATTCCAGCAGCCACTTCTTTTAAGACCCTAAGGCTGAAATCCATCAGGA
This sequence comes from Stegostoma tigrinum, assembly GCF_030684315.1. Taxonomy (NCBI): domain Eukaryota; kingdom Metazoa; phylum Chordata; class Chondrichthyes; order Orectolobiformes; family Stegostomatidae; genus Stegostoma; species Stegostoma tigrinum. Next base: position 3,407,922 of record NC_081373.1, read on the forward strand.
TCTGGGTATTTCAAGATAAAATGTGAGGCTGGATGAACACAGCAGGCCAAGCAGCATCTCAGGAGCACAAAAGCTGACGTTTCGTGCCTAGACCCTTCATCAGAGAGGGGGATGGGAAGAGGGAACAGGAATAAATAGGGAGAGAGGGGGAGGCGGACCGAAGATGGAGAGAAAAGAAGATAGGTGGAGAGAGTATAGGTAGGGAGGGGATAGATCAGTCCAGGGAAGACGGACAGGTCAAGGAGGTGGGATGAGGTTAGTAGGTAGGAGATGGGGGTGCGGCTTGGGGTGGGAGGAAGGGATGGGTGAGAGGAAGAACAGGTTGGACTGGTTTTGGGATGCAGTGGGTGGGGGGGAAGAGCTGGGCTGGTTGTGTGTTGCAGTGGGGGGAGGGGACGAACTGGGCTGGTTTTGGGATGCGGTGGGGGAAGGGTAGATTTTGAAACTGGTGAAGTCCACATTGATACCATTAGGCTGCAGGGTTCCCAAGCGGAATATGAGTTGCTGTTCCTGCAACCTTAGGGTGGCATCATCGTGGCACTGCAGGAGGCCCATGATGGACATGTCATCTAGAGAATGGGAGGGGGAGTGGAAATGGTTTGCGACTGGGAGATGCAGTTATTTGTTGCGAACTGAGCGGAGGTGTTCTGCAAAGCGGTCCCCAAACCTCCGCTTGGCTTCCCCAATGTAGAGGAAGCCGCACCGGGTACAGCGGATGCAGTATACCACATTGGCAGATGTGCAGGTGAACCTCTGCTTAATGTGGAATGTCATCTTGGGGCCTGAGATAGGGGTGAGGGAGGAGGTGTCGGGGCAAGTGTAGCATTTCCTGCGGTTGCAGGGGAAGGTGCCGGGTGTGGTGGGGTTGGAGGGCAGTGTGGAGCGAACAAGGGAGTCACGGAGAGAGTGGTCTCTCCGGAAAGCAGACAGGGGTGGGGATGGAAAAATGTCTTGGGTGGTGGGGTCGGATTGTAAATGGTGGAAGTGTCAGAGAATGATGCGTTGTATCCGGAGGTTGGTGGGGTGGTGTGTGAGAACGAGGGGGATCCTCTTAGGGCGGTTGTGGCGGGGGCGGGGTGTGAGGGATGTGTAGCGGGAAATACGGGAGACGCGGTCAAGGGCGTTCTCGACCACTGTGGGGGGAAATTTACGCCCTTGACCACACCTCCGCTCAGTTCGCAACAAACAACTGCACCTCCCAGTCGCAAACCATTTCCACTCCCCCTCCCATTCTCTAGATGACATGTCCATCATGGGCCTCCTGCACTGCCACAATGATGCCACCCGAAGGTTGCAGGAACAGCAAATCATATTCCGCCTGGGAACCCTGCAGCCATATGGTATCAATGTGGACTTCACCAGTTTCAAAATCTCCCCTTCCCCTACTGCATCCCTAAACCAGCCCAGTTCGTCCCCTCCCCCCACTGCAACACACAACCAGCCCAGCTCTTCCCCCCCCACCCACTGCATCCCAAAACCAGTCCAACCTGTCTCCGCCTCCCTAACCTGTTCTTCCTCTCACCCATCCCTTCCTCCCACCCCAAGCCGCACCCCCATCTCCTACCTACTAACCTCATCCCACCTCCTTGACCTGTCCATCTTCCCTGGACTGACCTATCCCCTCCCTACCTCCCCACCTACACTCTCTCCACCTATCTTCTTTACTCTCCATCTTCGGTCCGCCTCCCCCTCTCTCCCTATTTATTCCAGTTCCCTCTCCCCATGCCTCTCTCTGATGAAGGGTCTAGGCCCGAAACGTCAGCTTTTGTGCTCCTGAGATGCTGCTTGGCCTGCTGTGTTCATCCAGCCTCACATTGTATTATCTTGGGATTCTCCAGCATCTGCAGTTCCCATTATCTCTGATACATGTGAGATATTTCTATTTATGCCTACAAAGAATTGCTGACCCTGTCTCAGCATTTGCCCACTTTTGATGCATCCAACTAGTAGCTCAGTTATTGTTGAATGTTGCTGACATGATTGTGGGCCAACAATGGAGTGAAGTTACTATCTTGTTGTGTTGTTCAACTCTATATTCTATTGTTGAGATTTTATCTACATTTAGAACGTGGAAATCCCATTTTGAAATGTCATTGACTTTGCAGAAACCCTTTACATTAATATTACAAATGTTCATTATGTTATGAATTTCTGACAGATATGAATCTTGTTTTGTTGGTGTATCTTCAGGTCCGCTAATGTGATGCAATTTTTAATACCTGCTTTTGACTTTGTCAATCAGTTGATTTAGTTTTGTACTCATTATGGAGTAGTTGATTTTGTTGGAACCTACTGCATTGTTAACTTGGTTTTTTTTTTGATGCACTTGTTCTATTCATTTTTAATTCATTGCTTGCTTCTTTCTTAATTTATTAATTGACCAGTGTCCCTCATCATTAATTTATTGATATATTTACTGTTTCATTCATTCACTGTGCATTTCTGTGCACGTTTATTGAATTTTGTGATTACTCATCTGAATTAATTAATTCATTCTTGCCTGCTCAAACAAATTTCTCCAGTTGCTACTAATCCACTCATTTGTAATTCATTGCTGTACTAACACTGTTAGTTTATTAATTTGCTGACGCCTGCTGCTCTATAAATTTATTGCTTGCCTCATGGCCAGAGATCTGTTGAAATATTAACACACTGGTGCTTAACTCCCTGTGCTACAGAGATAAGTCACTTCTTCTTGTTGTTGACATTAAATATGTCGTTTAGATTCTGTCATTTCAGATTTATTGTTCTGATTGTATAATGTCAAAAATCTGCATTGTTATAAATTCTGCTTCAATTTACACAAGTATTTATGCTCCTCCCCACTGTAATAGGACCCCCTATAAAAAGCTACTATGATTACATACCTAGGGAATGCTGATAAAATAAGCTTTGAGGCCTTATTTGGCCTTAATTTCAATGTATACAATGTCATGATGGATCACAAACTATATAGAATTAAATGCATACATCCATCAACGAATCTTGTGCTATTACACAAAGTAACCTGGAAAGAAACAAGTGTAAAACAAAGTAATATTCTTCTAAAGTGAAGCTGTGACCCGCATAAAGACTTAAAGTTTGATTACTGTAGAGCTTTTCAGGTTAGTGTTCTTGGCTACCTCATAGGGACAGGAGTCACTCAATTAGCTTTTCAAGTTTGTTTCTGTCATTGAACTTCTGACTTATCTGTGACCTGTGGTATAGATTCGTTCACTTGTCTTTGTTCAGTATCCCTGAATTTTTATCAAAACCTTATCCATCTCCAATAGAGCAGTTTCAATTTGCAGAAGCAAATTCCAAACTTTCATCATTCTTGGCACGTAGAAGTGTTTCCTAATTACAATTCTGAATGGCCCAGCTCAGATTTACAGACATTACTTTGAGTCTTTAGACTCCACGATCAGTGGAAATTGCTTATTTCTGTCCTCCCTATTAATAACTTGAAACTTTAATCAAATCCACCTTTACTGTTATGTATAAATGCTGCTTACCCACAGTTCCAATCAAAAATCTGTTACCCTTTGAAATAGGGGCATGATGTTTTTCACATCCACCTGAGAGAGCAGACTGGGAGATGGTAGGTTTGACAGTGTGGCATTCCCTCACGTTCTCCTCAAAAGACAACCCACAACTTTCTGATTCAAATATGAACAAACATGGTGGAATCTAGGAAGCTGAAGGTGGAGGAAAACATTTCAAATTTGGTTGTTCAGGCATTAGTTTTACAAGCAATTTATTCTCTTTCCAATTGGAAATGATCATTGGTTTGTATCTTTAATACCAGGCCTTTAAAATGTACTGTTTTCTCTGGCAATCTCAGGATTGGGGCCTGGGGGAGCCTTTAAGCAGAGTATCTATACTGCATTTGAAGACAGATCAGGATATACTGGGGCAGGCAATGCAGTTGTGCTCTTGCAGGCATTTCGCATGTCCTGGATATTGGAAATTTCCCTCCTTCCAGGATCGGGGATGGAATTTCCAGTTTAATGCCAGGTCCCTGTTGCAATAGCATCCCCAATGGAATAGAGCTCCAAGAATTCTTGGGGTGCCAGACAGTTGCAGATTTCACTCTCGGGAATGCATGAATGACATCAACTGATCATTAAATAATTGTTTAGATCCTTAGGTTTACCCAGCTCTGCTTCTTAAACGTTAGATCTATTTCTTGTCTGCTACATCTTAACCTTTGTGATTTAAATTGGTATTCATGTAGAAGGCAAGCAACAACTGGAAAGACCTGTGTCTTTGTCACTCCTACATTGTAGGAGCAATGTTTAGATTGTCACAAAAATCTGACATCTAATCTATTGCACATTGAGAATAGTTTTGTCGCTAATGATTTGGAGTCTTGCAGTGCTCATTATCAAATCTGTTTAGTGATGCACAACGGCCCATGAAAACCGGCAATCTGGTTCTAATCCTGCCTTTCCCATATGTACTGATCGAGTTAAGAGGAATGTAGGCAACTAAGGTAAAAGACGCAGTTGAGAGGGCAATATTAATAATAGCAAGGTTAAAATACACTCATTATCTTGAATGCAATAATGATCAAGTGAAAAATGATGATTAGAAGATAAAGGTTCATTATTAGTTAATCTGTCAGAAAAATTAAACTGCTAGAACTAGCTGTGGGAAATGCAAGGTTACAGGGATAAAATAGGTCTGGGTGGGATGCTCTCTGAGGGGTCAGTGTGTACTTGATGGGCTGAATGGCCTGCTTCCACACTGTAAGGATTCTATGATTGTTTTCTGTCTTTTAACCAGAGTGATAATCAGCTGTTTCTCATACTAGAGGGAGATATTTAATTTATTTTGCTAGGGAGAATGAATGGAGGTGATATAATCTACATGGTATGGTTTTTAATGGCAGTCTAAGAACTGAGTTTCAATGTCTGTGATAGTTGTGCTGCCATTACAGACTGATATCTGAATTCTACATTGACACAGGTAGCTTAGTTGGCCAGGCATGTACAGCTGAGACAGTAGCACTGATAAGAAAATCTTTTCAATGGAAGTAATCTAAAGCTGGGACTTGGGAAATTTTGAGTGATGGGGCTGTGGTTACTTTTTTCTTTGGCAGCTTGTTCCATTGTCTGATTTGATCTCACCTCTTCACAAAGAAAATGTTGTAAAAAAGAAATGGAGAGGAGACAGGGAGTTGTAGACTACTATCAGTAATAGGCAGAATCCTACAGTCCATTAAGGCATTTAACAGCATAGCACTCAACTGACCGGATCGGACAGAGCCAGCATGTATTTATGAAAGGAAAATCATGCTTAATAAATTGACTGACTGGAATTTATTGAGAATGAACAAGTACTTCAGAGGACAATGGGACCTTGATCTGACTGGCTTATGGGCCAAGGAGTGGCAGATGTAGTTTAATTTAGATAAATGAGGTGCTGCATTTTGGAAACGTAAATCTGGGCAGGACTTAAACACCTAACGGTAAGGTCCTGGGGACTGTTCATGAACAATGAGACCTTGGAGTGCAGGCACATAGTTCCTTGAAAGTAGAGTCGCCGGTAGATAGACGGTGGAAAAGGCATTTGGTATGCTTGCCATTTTAGTCAGTGCACTGAGTATAGTAGTTGGGAGCTTGTGCTGAGGTTGCACAGAACATTGATCAGGCCACTTTTGGAATTCTGGTCTCCCTGCTATGGGAAAGATGTGAAACTTGAAAGGGTTCAGAACAAAAGATTTACAAGGATGTTGCCAGGATTGGAGGGCTTGAGCTTTAGGAAGAGGCTGAATAGGCTGGGGCTATTTTCCTTGGAGTGTTGGAGACTGAGGGGTGGCCTCACAGAAGTCTGTAAACTCATGAGTGGCTTTGATAGGGTGAATAGTTAAGCTCTTTTATCCAGATCAAAACTAGAGGGCATAAGTTTAGGGTAAGAGGGGAAAGATTTAAAAGGGACCTGAGAGGCAACTTTTTCGCGCTGTGGGTGGTGTGTGTGTGGAATGAGCTGCCAGAGGAAGTGGTGGGGGCTGGTACAATTACAACATTTAAAAGGCATCTTGACAGGTGTATGAATAGGAAGAGTTTAGAGGGATATGGGACAAATGCTGGCAAATGGGACTAGATTAATTTAGGATATCTGGGTGGCATGGACCAGTTGGACCAAAAAGGTCAGTTTCCATGATATACAGCTTTTGATTCTATGACTCTAAGCAGAATTGACAAGGGGAGCTGGAAGATATGGTTTACTTAGACTATCAGAGGTCTTTCGATAAGTTCCACATAAGAGATTAGCATGTAAAATTACAGTGTGGGGTATTGGAGCAGTGTACTAACATGACTAGAAAACTGGCAACCAGGAAACAAAGTAGTCACCAAAGGGGCCATTTTCTCAGTGGCAGCCAATGAGGAGTAGGGTACCACAAGTAGCAGTGATTGGACCACAGCTATTCACTACATATTGCCTGAAGTAAGTAATTCCCCTCAGATTCATCTTCCAAAGGTTGGAGAGGGGCAGGAAAGCTGGAACAGCCCACCCACCTCGAGTGTCGTGAGAAGCGAGCTTGAGGTGACCTGTGTGGTTCTCCTCTTGGTGCCTCCTCTATTTGCTGAAAGGGCACTTGGAATGCCTGCCAAATTACCCATTCCACTGTTGTACCTTCGGTCCTGATAGAGAACAGATGTGTGCCCCTCTCCCGCTGTCCCTGAGGATTCTGGGCCTGGCTCTCTGTGGTAGTACCCGGTACCAAACTGTCCACAGAGACAGACAGATGGTCCCAGGGTTCACTGCACTGCTATTGTTTCTGGGTGATGAGGGCCGTTAAGTCCCACATACCTATCTGTCACTCCTGTTCCTCCCTGTGTGTGTAGACAAAGTTCCTGACACTACAGGGTCCTCTCATGCCTGGGACACCAGGAGTCCTCTGAGTGCTGACGGCCTGTGCCATTTCTCCCTTGGCCAGTTGTGAAGCTGTTGGAGTGAGGTACTCACCAGGTTGTAGTCTAACACTTTTTGAAGCCTAACATTTGCACCAAGGCGTGGTATCTGGGTGAGTGGGAGATACAGGGGGCAGCCTTGCCGATACTTCCTCTGAGGTCTCTGTTCTCCTCCTACAAGGATCAAAGAGGCCTCCTGGGGGAGCCTGCCGTTTCACTGCAGAGGTGGGGGGCGTCCCACTGGTAGCTGCCAGACAAGGCAGAAGGTGTCACAGCCAGGGGTACAAAGTGGCGTGACAGCAGTTC